>NW_016690218.1:3635860-3721383 GCF_001604755.1 Lepidothrix coronata
AAACAAGGCCAAAGAAGAGTATTCAAAAAAACTCACAAAAATCCTAAAAGTGGACTTCCACAGGGAAAAAAAAAAAAAAAAAGATAATTTTTGGCAAGAATTTTAGTGTATAGCACTCCTGTCTTTCTTTTATATTATTCTTCCTCCTATTCTTGTACATGCCTTTCAACCATCACATGACGACTGCTAAAATAATTATACAAAAAATTCTGCCCTTTTTTCATGCTAGGATTCCTGCATGTCACCCCTCCTAATCTCACATCCCTTTTGCTGAAACCCAGTCTTCTGTATTGATCTCAGTGCCCTTACATAACAAAAGCATATCCATAAATCCATAATTGAATATACCTTCTCCTCTTCGTGCAACAACAAGCAAGACACTGATGCCATACAAATAATAACATCAGTAAGACAAGGTACTCACAATTTTAATTTGTTTAAAAACCTTACACTCATCAGGGACAGTTCAAACCACCTTCACTTGAGAGAGTTGTTCAAACAAAAAGAAGGGCATCAGTGACTCAAATGACATGAGGATATCCGAGCACAACACCTCCTTCCCATACCTGCATTAAATTTCTCTAATATCACACCTTCGAGCCTCTTCCCACAGAAAGAGATGAAACTTCTGTAACCTTCTTCGAATTTTAACTCCTAGGCCCACAGCTATAAGGCCCTGGGTTAAGTATCATTCCTTTAAACAAAATATGAAGTAACAACTTGCATCAGTACACTCTCAGACCCAACAAGGGATAGGGAATGGAGGCTTTCTATGCAACATAGATTACACCATGGAAACATATTTAAAAATGTAACTTTTTTTCTATTCATTGAGACACTAAAGGTTCCTCCTCAAATATCAGTTTCAGACTCTTTAGCTGCAAATGGTCAACACCTTAGAAGTAAAATTTAAGCAAGTCACCTCACCACAGAAGAGGAGAATACTCACATGGTTCAAGTACATGACTACACACCTTGCTAAACTGGGCTCAATCACCAATGGTGGAATAGGCAAGTTTTGGTAGGTGGGTGGGAAATGGTTAAAAGGAAGTACTTCTGAGAAAAAGAACATTTATTTACCTCATCAGTGCTTCGGAAAAGGTTTATTGTATTCTTTGACTTTCTTGGCACCATGGAGGGCTCAAAGTGCACCAGTCGATAGGGCTGTGATTTCAGGAAAGTGGTGATCCACTGAGCCACTTCATCACCACAGTCCCTGCCTTGGATATCCTGTCCAAACACCCTGAAGAGTAACAACACATCAGCAAGTTAGTTGGAAAGATGAAGGCTCAATGATGCTTATTATTAGAAGGCAAACATGTTTTAATAGTAGTAGCAATATACAGAAAACAAATCCCCTGAATTATAACAAGCTGGAGGTTGGTTTCAAAATCTGGCACAAGGATCAATCCCAGTGTTCAATCTCCTTGTGGCCACCATGTTTTGTAAAGCTAAGTAACATGGACATGGCTGGACAATACCAGTTGGTGAAATAAGCCTTGAAATAGCCTTAAGGTGCCCAGAGCTGACTGTCACATCAATGACCAGTAACAAACCCATCTGTTTGCCAGGTCTACTCTTGCATTTCCATGTGACTGCAACACCAAAAGATTTCTACCAAGAAATCAACTGAAAGGTAATTAACTTTAAAAAATAAATGATAGTTTGAAAGGACATGATTAGTTGCCGTAACTGATGTACAAGTGTTATTTATTGTAACTGTCCCTAATTGTGATGGAAACTTTCTTTCAGACTTTAGTGCTGTTAAAATTTAGCTAGAGTTGAGTAAAACTTAAGCTAAAACTTCACATATAAAATAGATCAGTATGAGAGGTTAAAAATTTATAATGGAAACAAAGTCCATGGCACACAAAAGGCCAAGGGCACCAGAATACAAACAAGTTTAGACAAGGAACACTTTCCTGGCAAGAAAAGGCAGACCTCAACTCAACCTTTCAATAAACTTCAACAACAGTCATTAATAGTTTTGTTACATTCTTCAAAGTAGCCATTTTGACCCAAACACACTGCAGTTTCCTATACCTCAGCAATCATACCCTGGACAGCTTAAAGCACAGAGATGCCCACACAGTTCATCCAGAGTTAGCCCCTAGGAGCCCTCCTCTACTCACCAGGGGAGAGATGAACCATTAGGGTGTCAGCAGCAATATCCCCGCTCCATTTGCTGGGATTCCTGTATCTACTCCACAACACAGGCTGGGATTAAATGCCATTGCCCCAGACAGCAATCTTTCTCTTCTCTCCGTTCCACAGCCCCTGTGTGCCTTCTGACTGGCAGGTCAACAGACATGAGGGTCTTATAGCTTCCAACACTACTGTTTCCAGTCACGAAGCAGATGTATCCTAAGCACTCCGTGGTTTAGGGATCCCATAGGAATGGATCATGCAACTGAAGTGTTACAGACATTGGGCACAAACGAAGAGCACAAGGTTTCTTAACCAGAGTGCTATAGAAACCCTCTAACATTTGCACAAACAGAAGATGTGCCTATGCACTGGCTTCAGTCTTTCATTTGACTCTCTCAAAGACAGCATTTTAATTATCCACATGAAATTTGCAACTGGAGTTAGCAGATTTCAAGACTGGCATCTGCACAGCCCTAGGCAGCTAGGGGCACTATTGCACTGCCTTGGCTCCAAACCATGGGGCACGAGCCAGCACCCATGTGAAGGCATCCTGCTGGCCCAGAGGTGGAATACACACAAGTCTGTGCAGGGCCAGCAGAGTACACTGTGCAGCAAGACAGCTACTCACACTCACATGCTGGAAGTGAAGAATCTGGGAGCAAAACCCAAATCTTCATTTCTCTGAACACAGTATTACTCCCAAACCTCGTTCTTACAGATGGATCAGAAAAAGTCAGCCTTGAGCTGACAAATGGCAAATTGTTTAAGCACAGCAAGAGTCATACAAACCCTTAGGATCCTTCCTGAGAAGTACAAGGCAATGTTCCAACTATGGGTGTTGCTAATTTCACATTCTATGACACCACCTACAATGCCAGACAACTTCGTAATTCTTAAAGTCTGTTTACATGCATTTAACTTTTGATCATTTGGATTCTTAAATTCTAGCAGTTTTAAAGGCAGAGAGTGCAGGTTTATTAAGGCAAAGAAAGAAAAAAAAAATCAGAAGAACAAATCACCAAGCTCTAAAATTGGAAAATCCAAGATAATTTTTCATTACTGAAATCTATTAGGCTATTTAAATACTTTTCTAACGGCACAACAAAGTTTAGAAAAATAACACCTTGAAAACTGCATGGTTTTGTAGTGCATGCGTCATTGGCACATATAGGCAATGCACACACCTTTTTAAAAGACTGTTCCATTTCTCTACCATTTGTAACTTGCACCTGCCTTGTATAAACAGAGCTACTGAGCTTTGCTGATCAAGGGTTTCCACAGCAACAGATTTATGCTAAAAGCAAGCAAATGCAGCTCCTTGTCAGCACTTTTAGTTTTAATTATAGCAGCTGGTGCATTAACCATCTCTGCTATCCAAAGGACAAACACTGACCAGTATCTTTGTAACACCATTTACAGTTATTAAACACTCTTACATATTAATTGACATTGTAGCAGAGAAAAGATTTTCCAGCTCTCCCTGGTAGTTTTCCAGCATGGATTTCAATACACAGATAAAACAATTAGGCTTGGAATCATACAACAAAACTCTAAGCACACAGCTAAATCACTCTTTGTAACCCATCCACCTGAAACTCCTTTGAGGTAGCAACTACAGGGAATGCCTTGGTCTCCAGGGATGCCTGTCTTTCCTGTGACCACAGGGTGAGCCTTGGGCAAGCAAGTTTTTAAAAGAGGCACCTCAGTTAAATGCCTACAGGGTGAGGGAATCTAAACTTCAACATCTCACCAGCTCTGAATGGCCAGCGTGCATCCAAAAATGCTGATGCAGATTTTAGCTGTGATCAAGAAATACCAAAGGGCATGATTGAGGCTCTGAGATGCAACTGCTCACCCAAGCATAAGTGAAAACACTAGAAGTAAAAACAAATGAGCAAACATAACATTCTACGAAGAGGCAAGATCACAGTTCATTTGGCTAATGTATAATGCATGGTCTTTGATACTGTGTCATCATTTCCTAAGATTTGTTTTCACTAGCGTTTAGCAGATTAAAACCAAATCGATCCTGGCCTCCTGTGTAACACACAGGAGAGAATTTCAAAGAATCACGGAACAGTTTGGACTACAAGGAACCTTTAAAGATCACCTAGGACAACCTCCTTGACATGGGCAAGGACAACTCCCACTAGACCAGGTTGCTCAGAGCCACATCCAGCCTGGACTTGAATACTCCCAGGGATGGGGCAGCCACATTCTCTCTGGACAACATGTTCCAGTGCCTCACTAGCCTCACTGCAAAAAACATCTTCCTTTTATCTAATCTAAATCTACTCTCTTTTATTTCAACACCACTATCCCTTATCTTGTCGGTACAGGCCCCGGTCTGAAGTCTCTCTCCATTATCCAGATGGGGAGACACACCCCCACAGAAAAGATGCAAAAGCACCCAACTTTCACCCTCCAATTTCTGCATTAGAAAATGCAAAGCCTCACACAATCTTGAAAAGCAAAGTATATGAGAAAGACTGTATTTAGAGAGAGGGGAGGTGGCCAAAAATACCTTTTTCAGTACCTGCAGTTGTGGACGGGGTTTTTCCTGGGGACATTCACAGGCAAGCACAGCTTCTCCATGTCTGGGGCCTCGAAGGTCAAGTGCCCGTTGTCACAGCCGACAGAAACGAGGACGAGCCGCGGCTCCTGGCGAGCCGTGACCATGTGCCCATCCTCCGTGATCACCAGCCAGAACCTGCGGCGGGCCGGGGGGACAGAAACGCGTCCGACGGCGTTAATGGCGGGCACGGCAGCACCCGCGGAGCAGCAGGTGCCTCTCCCCAGGTCCCGAGGAAAGCACCCGACAAACGGGGAACCCGGCGCCCCGTCCCGCAGTACCTGTCCCGCATGTCCCCGCTGCGCAGCCCCATGGGCGTCACCTGCGCCCGCCGCACCGACACCCCCTTGCACGACTTCACCGGGTACACGAAGAGCCTCAGCACCGTCCCGACCCGCTGCAGGCGGCGGCGGCGGCGCCGCCCGGCCCAGCGCCAGGCTCCGAGCAGGGCGCCCAGCGCCAGCAGCGCCGCCGCCCCCCACACCCAGCCCGGCCGGGCCGGCCCCAGAGAGCCCCGCAGGCCGCTCATGGCGACTCGGCCTCGCCGCGGCCCCGCCGCGACCGAAAGTGCCGTGGGCGGAGCGGCCCCGGAGCGGCCCCGCACCGCCCCCTGCGGCCGCCCCCGGCCCCGCCTGGCGTGACGGGGCTGGCACCGGCCCCGCGCTGAGGGGGCAGCGGGGCCGCGACCTTCGCTGAGAGGAGGAGGGCGGTCACAGCGCGGAAAATAAAGGGCCGAGCGTCCGGCTCGGCAAAGCGCCGGCAGTGGATGCGTTTCTTCTGATATCCGGGCTTTTATTCGAAGCAGTGCCACAGGAAAAGTGCGGGCTGTGTGGAAAAGCACCGAGCGCGTCAAATTGGCGCGTTTGGTTTGACTTGGAGAAGCGGGGAACGGGTGGACAGATGGAGGCGAAGAACTGGTGCGACGAGCAGCCTAATGTGGTGGGCACCTGATGTGGAAGGGATGTCCCGAGGCGTTCGGCTGCTTTGGGATATATTTGGGATATATTCACGACTGCCCCAGCTGCTCGGTACTAAACTCGTGAGACCCTCTCCAAGAGTTTCCCTCCCGTTGGCAGGGTCGCAGGGAAGTGATTTTGTGGGATACCCAGCTACAAGGCAAATATGACATAAAATACAGGCTGTAGTGGAGAGCGCTGCTGTCACCACATGCCTCTCCTCATAAGCAAAGCAAGAGCCTTGGCTGCTGTTTTACCCCAGCTCCCTCAATCAGGCTTGCCAGGATCTGGAGACCAAACTCCCAGATTGAAATCAGTGTGCTGAGACTAAAGCCCCAGCAGGTGGAAAGTGGGGAAGCTTCGTGTTGGGCATTTCTGAAAGATGCAGACAGCTCAGCCATCCTGCATTACTTTATGTACTACATCAAGAGCATCTTGGTGGACAGGAATCTTGGAGATGTGGCTGTCGTGGGCCTCTCTGACAACAGAGATGTGTGGGCAGCTAAGCCAGGAGTGGTCCTCGCAGCTGTCTTGTCTCCAGAAGTGGGCTTGATCACAGACCAGGATCAGAAAATATTCCCGCTGACTGGAATCACTGTAGCTGGCAAAAAGTGATTTGTGACAACCTGCTGGTGGATGAAGACAAAGCGATGGATGTCAGAAGCAAAGGCAGTGACAGTAGATCCATATCTACTGGCAAGACCCCCAAAGCCCTGATCTTCTTCATGGGCAAGAAGAGAGTTCACAGAGGAGACCTCAATTAAAAGGACCAGGATATGACTGTGGACATGAAAGCATGGCACAAATAGTGCCAAAGAATCAGACATCTGCCTAAGCACAGAGAAGGGAAATCAATCTGCTTTTGTTGTAGATGTCTTTGCCTGCTTCTTTCAGATGAGGGGTGCTGGGCAGGCAGCAATACTGGGACACTAACAGCCCACCTGACCATCTGTGGTACAGAAGAGAGTAGCATGTACATTCCTCATCAGGATGCTCAGTGTTACTTGAGAAATTTCCCAGACATCTTGGATGGTTGCTCCCTGTTTTTTGCATTTTACTGACTGGTTTTGGTGTGAAGGTCTCTGGTAACCAGCTTTGGGAAAAGGGAGGAGGGAGAGCAATCCCTTTACCCTCTTGTTCACTGCTTTTTAGTTTAAATCATGCCCTAATGCCAGTCATGGGGTTTGAGACCTTTCTCCATCTCAGGTAGGCCATGACATTAAGGATAAGCAAGACTTGTGTTTATTTTGAATTTACTTCTGGAGCAAGCCTGGTTTATTCTGGAGATTAACTATTGATCAGCAGAGCCTTGTGCTGCTGTTGGACTGGGCAGGGGGAGCATGTGCAGAGACAGTCTGCCACCTGCTTACCTTCCACATCTCTTGAAACCCCTTCTTATGCTACTTTACTGAGAGAATTTCTTTTTTTTTTTTTTTTTTAATGAGACAAGTTACCTGTCTTGCATCTGTGGCATGAGGATCTTCTGAGGGTTGCTTCCTTTCTATCCTGCTCAGTCACACTGCCTGGCCTCAAGATCACAGGTCCCTGTAAGCTCCCCAGGGCCCCCCAGGAGGATGTGGGGTTCTGTCAAACACCGCAGATTTCCCCCTCCATTCACCAGTACAGCCTTCCCCTTCTGCTCCCTCTTGTATCCCTAAAAGGACAGTCTGCAATGAGACAGAACTGGTGCACTTGAGATGGGACCAATGCAGGAAGAATCGAGGGGTGTGTCCAGCAGGGCTGATCTCCACACACATGGGCCTTCCTTGCTCCATTGCTCCTGGCAGCCATGGCAGCTGCCCACCAGCAAGCCTGAATCCATCACATGCTGTCCCACTGCAGTACAGACAGGCTGTGAGCACTCACCATGGTGAGAGACCCTGTCCTCCATATCCCTGAGACCCCCCATGTTGCTCAGGTGAATCGTAGGTGCTGTGCTTCTTGGTCTGGTTTGACCAGACCTGCCCCACCACCTTCAAATAATTGACCCATTGAGTCAAAAATAATTACTTGTGATTAATTACTTCCATCACAGACATGAGAGGAAGACAACCGTGCTGAGAAGACTGAGAACCCTCGAACACTCTTTGTAACCATTAATCTTCTCATTTAACATGGAGTCTATATTTTGTTGAACTTAATTGAATTCACATAGAAACCTTTATCTGCAAATGCACCTACAGGAGGAGAAAAATACTGTAAGGGGAACCAGGCACATAATGTATTAGCAAATGTTCAACAAAACTGCAGTGACTGTCTCGTAAGCAATGCTTGCAAGCATGAATCAAAACATATTAAGGTAAGTACTGAAGAGATAAAAAAAACCCACAAACTGGTTTTAGAATCTAACAAAAAAAGTGATGGATCAAATGCAATAAATGAAAACAAAATTAATTGGCCACTCCTGACAAACATTAATACTTATTTTCATAAGCTTAAGGCAAAGGTGAGTCACTAACTCCTATGATTTCTTGAGCACTGGCAGTATTCTCCACTGTGTAGATTACAAAATGCAGAAAGATTCTGCTCTCCAAACTTCTGTCTATGAGGCATCAAAACAACAGAATTTGGGATAGGAGGAAAAAAATTGGGTGATTCACTGTAGGAGCAGGTGTTCAGCGAAAAGCCTCAGAGATAACCACGGAATTCAGCAAGAGACCTTGGAGCCTGAGTGAGAGAAAAAGAACTGCTAACTCCGCCAAAGTGAGACTATGCCACGTATGCCTAAGACAAGAAGCAATTCTGAGGCTAAAAGACTGTTTATAAACTGTTTATAGTAGTTCCATTTATGGACTATATATTGGTCAGTTAATTGATGGCAACAAGTATGTTGCAATCTGGTTCCTGAAGAGTTTGAATAGTTTGAAAAATGTGTAGCTGTGTGATAAAAAGTTCCATGCATTCCCCTCACCCTGTAGTCTGTGTATCCCTCCGCCAAGTATGATAAATTGTAGCAATCATGTGTAATAAAAGGGGTTTTTTTTGGAATTCAGCTAGATGAGCTAAAGCAGAGCTACACTGTGTCCTTGTAGCATCTTTTAGGTATCATAATTCACTACTTGCTTGCTTTATCTGGGTGCCAGAGAAAATAGGTCTGGTGTGTGTATATACTTTACCAGCATAAAGTAGGGAGAAGTAGGGACCTGCAGAGTTGTGAGAAGCTACAGCTCCTCCGTAGTTACACACTACCATAGGATCATAGAACATGCTGAGTTGGAAGTAACCCATCAGGATCATTAAGTCCAACTCCTGGCCCTGCACAGGACACCCCAAGAATCACACTTGATGCCTGAGAGCATTGTCCAAATGCTTCTTGAACTCTGTCAGGCTTGGGGCTGTGACCACTTCCCTGGGGAGCCTGTTCTAGCGCCCAACCCCCTTTGGGTGAAAAACCTTTTCCTGGTGCATAACCTAAAGCTCCCCTGACACAGCTTCATACTGTTTCCTCAAGTCCTGTCACTGGTCACAAGAGTGAAGAAGAGCTCTGTACCTACCCCTCCACTTCCCCTTGTGAGGATACTGAAGACTGCAATGAGGCAGCACAGTGGTGTACAAAACCAGATTCTTTTAGTTTGAAGGACTTGTTAACTAAATTCAGAAATAACTCACCTTTACCAACAATTGGATATTACTTTAAAGAAAAAAATTATTTCTAAATCCAAGAAGGACCTTAAACTTTCATTTCCTAGATTGACTGACCTGGAGTCTGAGGAGATTTTGTTCAGACCAGCCCCAAATAGCTGTTGTTGCATTCAGCCCTAATTCTTGGAGAATATGGTGAGGAGCTTAAAGAAATAACAGAAGGCAGCAGTGTCTGTATAATCTCTTGTTTCTTGCTGTGATACAAGGAATGTAAAATCAGAAATAGCTCCAGAGAGCATGGTTGTGGCTAAACATTTCAGGTCTCAGTCTGCAGGCGTTGAGAAAAGCCCTTTTCGCTCATGCACCAGGCACCTCTCCAACAGCCCCCAGTAAATAGCTTGACCCACAGGTTTGTTTAATCCTCCATCCCAGGCATTCCTGTGCTTACCTGGGAGCCACCAACTCCTTCTGCTGTTAAGCAATGTGAATTGAGCCACTCTGATGAAGTGTAGGTACTGGTTTTGTTGCAATCCAAACACGGACAGCATCTAGTGCGATGGAATTGTATTTGTCGTAGCCAGAGCAGGCACAGTATTCCTGCACTTAAAAGGAAATGACTGTGTTTTCAATTCCTTCTAACCTCATCAAACTTCAGGACAGTTGTGCTGAAATTACCTGCACCAAGTTCTTGCCTTAGGTTCCTTGAAAGGTGTCTGATCAGATGAAGGATTCACAGTGTCAGTCTTGCAGCAAACTGGGGCCAGGCTCTCTCAGTCATGAATATGAGCAATGATGACCTATCTTGAAAAGGCATTGTGTTAACTCGGAAGCACAGAATAAATTTTCAGGTGGAATAAATTTTACAGAAAAAGCAATGACATATCTACCTGAAGGGTGATTTGAGATAATTCTTCCACAGACAAACCTAGACTCCCTTGTAGCAGCGGCTCAATCAGATGTCTAAGATGAATGAGGAGGAAAGAGCTGAAGAATTTTACTTGTTTCCATTAAAAAAAAGACAAGTGACTGGGGATCTTCTAGGTTTTCAATACGTGCACAGTGCTGTACTTTGGAAAGTGCTGCACTGAAGGGTAGGTTTGGATGGACATTATGGAAAAATCCACAGTAACAAAAAAAGCAAAATGCTGGCCTCAATTAGGTGACAGAGTGTTAGGATGGAGCTAAATGTAGGCTGGACTTGTCTCGGTGAAGGAATTAAATGCCTGTGCCATGGATATGGCAGTTATTTTTTCAGTGACTCTCTGATAATTCAGCAAAAGGCAGGGTTGAGAGGATGACATGCCAAGTATGCGATCATAGGATGATTTCAACAAGATATGATAAAAGTCAGATTACACCCACACATAGACAAATTATATCCTTTTTCCAAAGTTATAAAAACCAATAAATTCAAAAGATTCCTTCACAAAGATGAGAGGAGGATAAAAGCATTGCTGTTTCCTCTTAAAATCTTGAAGGAAATCAGAGTTCAGTGAGTCATGCACTAGAAATGAGCTCAGTGAAATTCATGTATGGAAAAAACCTCAGGCGAGTGATTAGCGATGATAGAGTTATAAATAGAATCATTAATGATAAATGCCATTTAATGGAGACAGAGCAGTGAGATAAAAGGATCTTTTTTTATGGTGAGTTTTTTCCTATACAGAGAATCATATATACCTAAAACCCATACAGGTTGATAGGCTACTTTGGTCACTGTCCAGCCAATGGGAAGATGAATCGAACATTCATCTTTTTCTTCCAGTCAAAAGCTAAACTTCAGTCTGCCTGAATGCACCGGGACAATACAGAAGTGGTTGTTCCAGGCAAGTGTTTGGCCCAGTATTAAGTAGCACAGGCTAATGACATTTGAATTTCTCCCCATGTTCTGTAAATGCTATTATCCAGGAATAAAGTATCTATCAGGCAGCTTTAGGGGTCCGAATAGTCAGGGTAGAGCTGCATGTCATCTGGGAGAGCAGGCAAGGACCAGAGGAGAGGCTTTACTGGGGAGCAGGGCATTTGTTCTGCAGCACAAGGACTAACAAACTTCTGCAGCTGGAGTTTAGCAGCCATCACAGGGATGGATGGGATTCACCAAGGACAGGAAAGTCTCCTCCCTAATTCAGGCACAGCTGAAAAAACAATCTGATGCTAGTTTAGTGTCCAGGGAAAGAAAGAAGCAAGGATTTTTTTATGGGAGCAGAAACAGAAGAATGAGCAGAAACAGAAAGCATGAGGAGGCAAGTATACATGGCCTGCTGGAGCTGGAATCCAAGGCAACTCCTGGGGGGAGTGTGGCACTCCAGTCTGCTGCCCTTCATTCAAAATCACACATCCCGTCATAGGCAACTGTCATCTTTCCAGCAGAAGATGAGATTCAGAAACAAGAAGTGGCCATGGCTCATCCCCTCACCTCCAGTGGAGCATCCTTAATGATTTTTTTTTTTTTTTAAAGCACAGCAAGAACTTCAGGGCAAAGTGTAATGCATTTTGAGGTGTTACAGGAAAAAAAACCAACCAAACAACCAAAAAAAAACCCACAAAAACAATGTTCCTTTGGCTACACATTTGAAACACTCGCACACAGAAGGCTCAGGATTCCACTGGCTAGGAAACACTGGTATACAGAGACGCACGTTACACTTCTGGGACCCAACATCCTGAGGATGGATCTGGACAAACCGAGAGGCCAGCCTAGGGGAAGGCAGGAAATCCCTGCAGGAGATGAGGCAGAACAACGAGGCAGGCAGACAAGGCTGGAAATCTGTTTCTCTCCCAGGAGATGGCAGTAAAGGACAATTGCCTTACAGCCGGCGTAGTGCAGTGAAGTGGAAACTTTGGTGGGAGCCAAACAGCTCCTCGGGCAACCTGCGCTGCCACCTTCGCCAGTCGCTCTTTGTTACCAGAAGCAAACCTTTATTCTTAGCGTCAGTGCTCCTAGCAAGGGTGAGGATATCAGTCTTTTACATTTCTATACGGTAGGTAAATTTATAAGCTTTCTGCTCACCATGGTAGAATTCCAGTCACAGCCTCATCCAGACTGGAAGGATCCCGGGAGGTTTCTCCTCCAGCCTCTGCTCACAGCAGAGTCAACACTGCATTCACACTGGGTTGTCTTCCACTTTGAACATCATGCCTTGAGACCCTCCATGGACAGACACTTCCCAGCCTCCTGAAGAAACCTCTCCTTTCAATGCTTATTGATCACATTACTGTCCTCTTGTCCCTGGCTGGAAACTCCCCGGTTTGAATTTATGACCTCTTGCTGTCTGGCTGCAGACCGCAGTAAAGAGCCTGGATCTACCTTGTTAGCAACCCTTTCTTAGGTCTTGAAAAGCTGCTGTCTAGGCTTTCATAAGTCTTCTCTCCTCCAGCTGAACAAGTCAAAAGCCCTGCCCCTGTCCTCATATGCAATGCAGGATTCAGGAAGGTGCATCACCCTCTCTGAGCTCAGGCTAGACTTCACCCCAGAAAAAGCCTGGCAGCCTCATGCTGTTTCCTACAAGAAGAAGGAAGGCAAGGATTTTATTCCTTTGCTTCTTTTTAATTTAATTATCTCCATTCTTCTCCAAGCTCTTCAGACTCTCTACTGCTCCTTGAAGAAATAAGGATTTCCAAAGCACACTGTACAGTTAACTGCGGCAACTTCATACACATTTTAGGACCAGTTTTGTCTCAGAAGAGGCCAGTGTCCAATTAACAAGGGACTCAGGATACAGAAAAAGAGACAACTGGTTTTACAGCACCACAACACAAAACCTCCCCCTGTCCCAGTCTTACAGCCAGAGGTCAGAAAGGTCGTTCATCCCCGAAGTGAACCTGGTGTGCCATGGTGTGGTACAGCTCTCCTCAGTCACTGCACTTCAAAAGCAAGCTGTACTAGAGTGTTTCCTTGCTGCTAATGTTGCAGGACAAAGGACAATAGCTATGAGTCCTTTGCCATTTCCTCGGAGCCTACGGTAAGCCAGAGTAGTAATCAAATACTCTGGCAAAAACAGCCAAAATATGCTTTATTCTGCTCTGTGACTCATTGAGCAGTCGTTAGGAATAGTCAGGGATTTAGATGAAAAGTGACTTGCCAGGCTGTCAGGTTATGGAGTTCATTCCTAGCTTGACTATCTACTTGCCACTCTTGCATGTATTTACCTTCCCAAACTTATTTATCCTGCCATTTGTTATAAAGCATAGTGAAAGGTGCGTAGAAATCTGAAGGGAACCAGATAGTACAGCAGCACACCACTGGTGACAAAAACCTGCCAAGTGAAGCAACTCCACACAAGTGCCTGAGGGAGGAACACATTTCATCTAGCTCAAATGTCAAATCAAATCTTCCCCCTGTATGCACTGTACCGTAGTATCCACCACATCTCACCTTTCTGAGCAAGTCAAGTGTCTGTTTTGTTCCTCAAAGGCACCAGGAGATAAGCTGCAGACAAGCCTATTTTAATAAAAGAGCCTGTGTGAACCTCTGGGTTGAAAGCTCTGCCTGCTGGGGTGGCTCCTCCAAAGACAACCTTGCTAAGAGCACAAAATGCCTGTGCAGAAGCCAAGTCAATCCTGGACTGCCCTCCCAGCTTGGCACACTCTCAGTGCTGCCTGGGGAGCCCAACCTCCTCCGAGTCACTCACAGACTTCCAGCACAACAGCTCTGTTTCAGATGGAGGTTGCCATTTCTTGTTGGTTGAGTGGGCTGAGCTGCCACTCAATGCCAAGTTAGTCAGGGAATATTTCCTCATCTCCTATACCACTGAGACAACATTTAGCAACAGCGCTGCAGGATCTGTGCTGTCCCACCTGTTTGCATCAGCGCTAAGCCAGATCTGGCCCAGCAGGGATGCTGCCATGACTGACAGGAACTCTGCCATCTATCTCTGAAAAATGAACCTCACGCTTCAGATTCAGATTTTCTGGGTGCTGCTGTGTGAACTGGGAACTATTGAGGAGAGTAGCAAACCCTCAGGCCAAGGCTTGGCCTCACAAATTCACTCCACCAGCTGAGGAGTGAATCACTGCTCAAAGAGAACTGATAAGCAGCACTAATTGGTAGCCTCAGCGAGAACCATCATTTCATTTTGAGGAAGGAGAATGAATCACCAGCTGTTTTATAGCAACAGCACAGGTTACTTGCTTACTTTTTCTTTCTCCCTCCTCTTTCTTTGTTTTTGGTCTGTTTTAGAAACACCACTCAGCTGAAGCTGACCCACCAACATGCATCAGGCTTTGCTTTTCTCAGGCTCACACAGGAACACCACGTACGTGTCATTTGGGTCCTGTATGGATAGCAAGCAGGCTATTCTCTTAAAGTTGCGCCAGGTGAGCAGAGACCATACGTCAGCAGGCAAAAGTCAGTGTGCTGGCAGTTCAGGAGCTAAAGTTCATGTTTACCTTAGTGGAAAGTCCCTGCACTGAGTGGGCTGGACCCTCTATGTTGCAATGTGTTACCAGCCTTTCTAGTCAGAGAAATAGATGGACACTCACAGAAAAATGGAGACACAAATCCCTCCTGCATGGCTTCAGTAATTTAAACAAAAAGGTCTAATGATTCATGCTGTAAAAGCACTATAAAAGATAGAGTAGTGTAACAAAATCTGAAGTTAATCCCGCACTCTTCAGGCTGGTGTGGCATGTGGGTGGTAGGATGGCCCTGTTATTACTGCAGAAGAGACAGCTGGTATTGACGACCCTCTGGCCTGCTGGTGGGGCAAATCAGAGGAATGGGTCTGTCCCCACCAAGAAGTTCAAGACAAACAACTAGAGGCATAACATCTATGAGTGAAATCCCATTGTGGCTATTCCTACCCCAACTCATGTAACCTGAGATCATCAGCAGCCCCATCTCCACACCTTGCCTTTCCTGAGTATGTCCATGCAGTCTGGGCTACAGCCCTGTCCTTCTGGAAGGGCACTGAGGCCACGGGCAAAACAACGTGGGGAAGTTTACACTGCAGCTTCCCCTCAATGGCTGGGCCACTGCTGAGAGACTCCTCCTCTGTGCACTTACTTCTGTGTGTAGGTAAAAACACGACATGGATTTCATTACTTTTATTTACAGACCAGTCAGAAAAGAGGATAAAAAACCCCCCCACCTTTGATTCATTTGCTACATTTAAAACAAATACAGTGTGGTTTGCTAAGACATACAAACCCCTTCATTCAGAGAAGGCAAAGCAAGCAGTTTCCAGTGAAGTCAACTCCTTGATTACAAACACTATCAAAACTAGAAAGATCTATAATACACAGAAAGTGCTACCAGAGAAGTCTTTTTACTGCTACCACAAAAGATTGACAGAAACAAACTAACAAAATCCACAGAATTTTGAAGGCCCGTAAACCACCTTGTTCCTGTGGTGGAATCAATACAAGATTTACATCCCTGGATGTGCAACATGGAAGCTGCTCCACCAGCATTACAGAGCTGAGCCATTTGATGTTGACATCCTCTGGCTACAACCCAGATACAGAAATGAAGATGGAGCTGGCAGGTTATTTGGTCCCCTTCTTATACACAGCAGTTGTACATCCTTACACCAAACATTGTATGTATTTTTTTTTCAGATGCAGCTGGCAATCCACTTTTTTCCCTGGTGAACAAAACAGAACTATTTTTTTTTTATGCCCCAGCTTCCAGAACCAGGTATGTCAGATACAAACTCTGTTCTCAGTAAAAAAAAATCTGCAGATTTCATAGTACTAGAGGAAAAGTTTAAAATGTTGATCACAGTGAACCTTTAATGCCCCAAAATAAGAAGACATACACACTTCATTCTCTTTCTGGGTTTTTACATCATTCTTAAGATTTAAAGGCTCATTATGTCCAGTGTTTGAAATAAACAACCATGATGCAACAAAGCTATCTGTGTCTCAGGCCACAGTCCATTTACATCCAAGTATATTTTTAAGTACACTCGTAATCTTAACCTTCTTAGGGAAAAAAAAATCACCAAACCACAAAAATACCTCAGAAAACCAAATACTATCTTTTCCTGATCCTTTGTTATCTGTTTCCTCCACTGCTTCAACAATTCCTCTCCCTACCCAAACTCATCTCCACCTCCCCAGCTGCTCTCTCATCCTTTATTTTCTTTCATTTCTCTCTCCTTCATCTACTTGCTTTTCCATCTTTCCTTGGCTTCCTTTCACACATAGCACGAAGCTCTAGAAAACAAACTCATGCCCGAGCACAAACTTCTGCTCAATCATCAAAGATCTTCCCTCATTCTTGCATTTCCTTGACACAATCTGATTTTATAAAGCGCTGGAAGTTTTTGCAGAGAAGAGCACTCAGTCTTGGGAAAGGGGCTGGCGCAGGGGTGCGGAGCTGGGACTGTTGGTCCAAGAGGTTTCTCTGATGCAGGTCTCAAATTTAATCCTGAGAAAGCAGCAATGGCCTCACATCCCCCTCTGTGGGGTGTGTGGAGCTGCTTTAGCGGACGAAGTTTGCCACCTGTGTTGCCACCCCAAAGGGAGCGGAATAGGCCGCCGCTAATCCTTGCAAGCCGACCACCAAGTAGCGACATCCCTTCTGCAGAGCTTTGCCGACGTTCTGCGAAGAGAGATGGGGAAGGGGGATAAAAAAAATGAGAGGCCGTAGAAAACACCTTCGCATAAAATCGTTCTGACAACCAGTGTCGCCGTCCCAGAAGATGAACTTCTCCCACAGCTAATGAGGGCTTGAGCGTGGAAAACCATTTTACCATCTATTTTTATATAGAAATACACACCCACAGGGTATAGTTAAACTGAACGGATGCAGCCTCCACAGGAAGCCAGGCTTTCACGTGGGCTCCTATTCAAGAATAAAATTAGTTCAAATTCACCCTAGTTTGTAGAGGTGCATGTTTCCCACACACACAGGTTCTGGCTCTGTTAGTAACTCTAAAAGCACATAAAGTGTTAAAACTGGAGCTGAACAAGAAGACGGTAATCACTGAGAATACATTTGTGGAAATTCTATCGCTTTTTGTCAAAATAAGATTTTTTGGCCAAAATAAGAATGTGTCAATCCACTTTCATGTCTGTACATGTTTAAGAACTCATCTGTGTACTGCATAAGAAATAACTTGCTACAGACTATTTAACTTCTGATGGTTTTTGCTCATATGGCTGGGGAATAAATAGTGTGGCCAGTTGGGGAGGAATATCATAATTAATTGTTAGCAACTCTTCATGGTTGTGTGGAACTAGATCAAAAGCATCTCTTGTAACATGGAAAGCACTAAACAGAGTAAATACTCTAAAATCAGTGAAATCCAGTCAATATTATATTTCTTGGTTTTCTTAAATCTGGATTACAGTGGTACTGTCATATGAAAACCTTCAGCTGTTGTGATACTACTATATAGCTGAATTTTGCTTGTTTTATTCCTATGGAAACTTACTTGAAGGGAGTTAAGATGCCAAAATAAAAAGGCAGACTGATCCTGGGGGCAGAGCCTGAGGCCGGAGGAGGAGACGCGTGGCCTTCCCTTCCGACATCTGCCCTGGTCTCACTGTGTCACACTTCTTTCCTCCTCCCTGCCCTGTGTGCAGCTTTACCTACCTGGACCTTACCTGCACTTTCAGGAGTTGTTCTTTATGCCAGGGCCAAACTGGCAAACCTTCCCTGTGGGAATGTCATCTGACCAACACAAAAGGGAATACACAGTGTCCAAGAACTGGCCTGTGCTCTGAACATTGTTAGAAGTGCCCCTATACCAACAGCACATGCAGCAATAGGACCAGAAGCAAAGTTATGACCTGCTGCGATGTAACCACACTCACTAAACTGCACCATATAGATTGACCCTGCTGGCTTGAGTCAGCTTCCTATTGCATGTGACCTGGAAATCACAGTGCTGGAAACTCAAAGTATCAAATGCATCATGAAAGAATGAAACATTCTATTCAACTCTTTATGAAACAGTAGGATTTGAGAGGGAGCTCCTGACTATGCTGACATCAATTTCAAAACTCAATTTCAAAAGTAAGTAACTTTGCCGAGCTGACTGGTATTTTCTGCATGTCAGACATAGCAAGCATAGCTTTACCAAAATCACCACTTTTAAAAGAATGCAGTAGAAAGTCACACTGACATCTGCAATCTCTGCAGTAGGAAAAAATTCCTGACAATGGAGAGGCTTTTCTTGCTAACACAGAAATTATTTTTTGCTACAAATATCCAAGACATACCTGAGATGTACAAGAGACAAATAATTGAATTCTTCCACATAGCACTTCTGTAACCGAAGACACTCATCTTCTGGTGGGAAGAAAATCAAATCACCAGACTGTAGGACTGGTGACTTCCCACACAGAGCAAAAGAACAGTTTTGATCCAAAATAGCTGTTACAGATGAAAAACATGTTGTACTTTTTTCTGTAACTCACAGCAGTGATTTTCAGGAGGCACCTAGAAGGCAAACTCGGCCAAGGAATGTACTGGAGGGATGTTTACCATTTCTTTCGGTCACTTCAGTAGAAGTGGAAAAAAATGCAGGCCAATTAACTGGAAGTTTTAAGGAATAGTGTTAAAACAATGACACCGAGGGAAACGCAGAACCAAGCCAGGCAAAGTACCCGTCACATGGATCAGCTTAGTGTCATTTTCATTTCGAAGAGGCAGATTTTGTACTCTTTGATCCGGGCGAGGGTCGGTGTCCGGCCCTCCCCAGCAGCGACGGCTCCTTCCCGGGAAGGTCCAGAGCAAGCCCGAAGGCTGACACCGCCTCGGAGCTGGGCGCTGGCACTGAAATACCCGAGGGACAAGGGGCACTTCCCAGAGCCCCTCGAAACAGTCGGTGCTGAGACCCCGCCGCCCGCCCTCTCCGCGGGTCCCCGCGCCGAGAATCCCTGTGCCGAAGATCCTTGTGCCGGGGATCCCTGTGCCGAGGATCCTTGTGCTGGGGGTCCCTGTGCTGGGGCTCCCTGTGCCAGAGGCCCCTGCGCCGAGGGTTCCCGCTCCGGCCGCCCCGGGCGCACTTTGCGCTCACCTTCCCGTACTTCTTCAGCCTCTTCCCGTAGGGCCGCTTGGCGGGGGCCCGCGGCGGGCGCAGTGGTTCGTAGGAGCCGGGCAGGACGGCGAAGCGCACCTTCCTAGACCCGGTGCCCTCCTCCTCCTCCTCCAGCGCCGCCGCCCGCGGGACCCCCGCGCTGCCCCCAGGAGCCGCCGCCGCCGCCGCCGCCGCCTCCTCCTCCTCTCCGGGCAGGATGGAGACCTGGTCGTCGCCGGGCCCGCGGCGGGAGAACCTGCCCCTCACCTTGGCGCCCAGCCGCGCACCCACAGTCATGGTGCCGCCGGGCGCCGACCCGTCTGCGCCAACCTCCAGGCGCTTCCTCCGCCGCTGCGCCACAGGTGTGGCCGGAGGCGGCCGCTGCCCCCTCCCCGGGGCGGGACGGCTGCGGGAAGAGGCGCCTCGGCCCCCCTCGGCAGTGCGGACACCGGCCCGGAGCGGGGGGCGAGGGCTGGCGGTGCCCCCGGTCCTGACCACGGCCCCGCCGCCGCTCTGGTGCGGGGAACTTGTGTTTCAGCTTGCCGGAGAAGTGGGGACTTGCCGCGGGGAGCCCGGGATTCGACCCCGTCAGCTCAGAGGGGACGGGGGGGTCGCTGCCGCGGGGTGTAGTCCCTGCATCGCCCCCGGGCAGCTTCGGTCTCCGCGCCGCGACGGCTGGAAGAAGCCCTTGGAAGCTCCTTCTCTGGCACCGCACTCACCGCACTGGCCGACGGCAGCACCGCTTTGAGAAGTCACGCTCTTTTCCCGTCAGAGAAAAAAGCCAAGCTCTCTGGTCATCCCTCTGCTATCGGTGTTCCTACCAAAGTCTCGGGTGAACAGCCTCTCCTGCGTCCAGAGCTGCATTGGGCTCCCCCTGGCCAAGAGGAAAGTGCCTAAGCCTTTGTTGAAAGGCAGAGTTTCTCAGCGGCTTCTTCCCAGGTGCTGCGGGAGGCCGACAGCTCTGCAGCTGGGCGTGCTGCAGTTCAACAACTGCGCTTCCTGAGCGGTGTTCCTAAGCTGGGGTAGATCAAGAAAAGCAAAATTGTATATAAATTACATAAATTTATGTAATTTATTCAACCAGTTGGTATATTTATCAATATTTGATACTTATACTAACGCTTTGGACAAGCAGATGCAACACAGGGACAAACTAATCCTTTACCATGGACTTTTCTTACCAAGGAACAAAGCCTTGAATATCTGTCTCCCCGAGATGCTCCCATAACACTCAGCAAGTAACTCCTGCACCTAGCTTTGTCATCTGCCCCAAGGTTGGTGGTTCACCACCTTCTCAGCTCCAGCCAGAAAGCTGTGATGGCCAAGTGGGCCAGTCCTGCTGAAGAGTGGGAGGCATGAGCTAAGTCTCGGGTCTGTCGCTACAGAAGTGCTCTATCCCTTTCCCTGTTTCATATCAATGGCGTCACAGCTCCTGTTACCATCATCATGTTTTTAAGTCTCCAGAAGGTTGAGGTGGAGACCTAAACCCAGGACAACATTTTGTGCTCTGAGTACATCCCAAACAAACACCTGCCACAGACCACAAGCGGCACTCAGAGCTTCTCCTTCCTCTGGGCTCTGGCTGTGGCAGCGCATCCAAGGCCCGTCTCTGAGCTACCTCCTGGGACCAGATGCCAAGCTTTCATCCTGGAGCTGCAGGTGTGTCCTGAACGCCGAAGAGACAGTGAAACATAGTAGCACCACAGCTCCATGCACGGTGCAGAGCCTGAAGCAGCGAGGTATAGGAGGTAAATTTTGCACTGCTGCAGATTTTCATGAGCTACTTTCTTAGTTAGTTTGAGGGTTGAAGTAATTACTTGATGCTGATTAAGTAGCAGCATCAAGAAATAAAATATCAATAATCTGTTTAGCAGCTGCAAAATGAGGATCTTTCATCTTGTTAACCGGAAGCTACCTTGAAAAATCTTAAAGAAAAAAAATGCATTAAATATTTTTCTGGGGCTTTGGAAAGTGTTTATGTATAGGTTTTCTATTTATAGATCCCTTAGTGAATGTATACTTGCCCCTAAATGCGAAGCAGAAATAGCAAAAGATTATCTGTCTTCTCAAGAGGGACAGGCCTTTCCCCAGACTGGGTTTGTAATTCACAAGTGTGCGTCATTTTCCAAATTCAACTACCAAAACCTCAGAGAATACACTTCTCAGCTGAGATTTACTGTCTCCATTTATGTGGCAGCAGGGGACTCAGCCTGTTCTGAGATGAATAGGTCCAAGGTACCCTTGGGTGTATACTTGGCATCAAAATCTCACCTCTTAACTCATGGAATTTTAGCATCATTGTAACTATATGGCATTAATGACACCACTTGCTTCTCCAGCAGTGTTGTTCACTCAGTGGAGCAGGAGTGAACATTTATACTCCTTTCATTGACCTATATACATTTTAATGTTTTAAATTGGATTGTGTGAAAAGGGATGCACTAAGTTTGGAAGTGTCTGTATACCTTGAAGAAATAATTCAAAAAAACACCCCAACAGTAGTCCAACTGCTCACCCTACACCCATCCCAAATACCCCCCAGAAATGCTGCCATGAAATCACAGTTGAATATTTGAGGCATCAAAATCTGAAGATTTGAGGCATCCCTATCCCTGCCTGGACCTGTGAAACATGCCACAGCATTTAAAACTCTTCCAATTTTCTCAAGTTAAAGCTGTGCTGATGAAACACCACACTGATCCCCTCCCACATGGAAGCCAAGAACACTCGGATCCAAAATGCAGCTTATCCCACTCTTATCTAAGGAGTAACTTACATGTAACAGGTCCATTACATGGTAGCTGTTCAAAACCCCAAAAACCAGGCATTGAGGATTCAGTATGCACCATCTCAATGATTTTCATACTAAGTACACTCTACTTGCCAATAAAAACAAGAAGTTCTGAAAAAACTCTCTTTCTTGAATCTTCCTGTGTTATTCCTGCCAGGGGCAGGAGATTTGGAAAGCCAAATGCTGCATTTGGGTGCAGCTATGCCTTTCACACTCAGATTATGCCCTTGCTGAAGCACCTGATGTATTTGCAATGGAGAGCATTCGGTGGTTCACGGCTCATACTGCAGCAAGGCAAAAGGGAGGAGGACAGCAGGGTTTGAGAATCAGGGCATTTCCCACTGCTGGCAGTCACTGGAAATAATGCCATTTGCAAACTGCCCCTATACATAAACATTAAATTGGCACTTTGTTCCATGGGAGAGTTAAACTAAAATTTTTAAGCTCTCTCCTCTGGAAACACAATCTGTGTTTACTGGAACATTAATACATCTCTGGTTATATGGAGCAGTGAAAAGCAGTGACAATCTAGGGCAAAGTTAGCCATGGAAAAACAGCGCCTGTAAAGCGGGAAGCTATCCTAAGTACTTAATCTACTGTCTCACAGCATGACCTATATTTTTTCCACTGAACCTTCTGAAAAGGCAAAGGGTTTTGTTTCATGACTAAGTTCATACACAACCTTGCATTAGCACTGTGGTTATGTTCCATTTGTGTATTTTCAAGGAACATTTATGGACATTTATGGGTAAATTGAGCAGACACACAACCCCCTCGCAAGGCTGATTTTTGGTGAATTTCTGAAAATCTCTTGGACATCTATTTCTAAGAAGTTCTAAACCACTGACAGTTTCTGGACAGTACAGATCACTGAACCGCTGCAACGCTAATCCTGAATTCACACGATGTTGAAGATGAAGCCTGCACACCTTTAAACTATTTTGCTACCCGTGGTAATTATTGCACTTTTATAAAGGGCAAACAACAAGTATTTTAGTATGAGAACTGTTCAAGTAAGTTTTAATAGAGTGCACCAGTGAATCAAGATGACTTGCATCAGATTTTGTTTCCATGAACATCAGATAAAAAAAAAAAAAAAAAAGAAAAGGGGCTACAATTCTTTCTTTCCAAACACCACCCTTTTTCTAAGGCAACAATACACGTCCATTTCCGAACATAACTGTTACATAGGAAAGCTACATCACAGTACAGTATGTAAAGTCCATCTCGGTCAAGAAGCCATTAGAGAATGGCACATTTACTACACTTACAGCCTTCTAACTTAGGGTTACAGAGTTTACCACAGCTTTTTTTTTAATTTTTATTTTTTAAAGTGACAATTTCTTAATGAACTTTCTATTCTTCACAAGAGTGTGCAGATGGGGCCCATATGTTGATATTACAGTAATTACGACATTAAATAACATTGCACAACCAACCTCTATGGTTAATTCAGTACAAAAGAACAAGTATTAAAATGTACCAGTACTAGTGGTTTTACACAGTTTATAATCATTAATTATGAAGGAAAAAAATGTGGGGCTGTTTTTTTTTTTTTCTTTTCTGTAGGCAAGTGCCTAATTGCAAAGCTGCACATTACAGGCATAATGATGTGGAATAAATACAAGAAATCTGGTAAAATATTAAACACAAACAGGTTACATGGGAACAAACTGTACAACCACAAAAGCATAAATCAACAATTTATCATTATAAACAATGTATGTTTAGCTGTAAAATATTACGTGGAATTGCATGTACTCTTTGGGGGGCACATGTTCCAAAAGCCAAGCTAATTCCTGAGGTGGTATTATTAACTTATACAATTGGTCAACACTTCAGATTATCTTGTGCTATTAAACAGTCCCAATGTTAATATATTTCCATAAAATGGAATTTGTAGTATTCTGAAGGCAGCAAACAAGTGATATTTTACACCATGATATTCAAATGAAATAATTCCGGTTCTCCGTTTTGGTGCTACATTTGTTAATGGGCCATGGGAGTAAGGACTGGAATTTGCAGACAGAACACCACTTACACCTGGTTTCTGTTCCCCCACAGCTCTGAGCTGGCCCAAGGCAAAACAAAGTTTCTAAACTGTAAGTGCCAACACTGTAAACAAGTTTGTCTCTTTTTTCAACTAAACACTGTCCAATAACGAGGATAAGAGCCAAAGATAAGCAGGAACAGTCTCGTGTAGAACAAAAGCCAATTCCTCGACTTTTGGTTCAATTAATGAACAATCTTTAAATAATTAAAAATGGTCATGCTACAGTTGTGAAATTGTGCATTTGACTCAGGACACAAGTTTTTTAAAAAACGCATGGTAGAGGTAAGACTTATAAAAACACCAAAAATGTAAATGATAGGGAAGAACTTTTCCAACTCAAAGCATCAAACATACATTTCTGTGCAGAAATCTAGACAACTATACAAGATCTGAATTTAAGCAGTCATCTTTTTATTATACAACTCTATGAACATAAAATGAACAGAATGCTCTATATACTTACCTGTACATGTGAACATAACTTCTTTAGCTACAGTTATTTAATATAGGTCATACTGGATTTAACTTTACAATTCTGAATAACTATGTATAACCTTATTGCAATAAGGGCAATTTCTACATGGGGAGTTTCACAGGCCAATCACATTAGGCGTAACCAGTACATTCAAAGTGTAGATCGTGTATGAATCTTCCCTGATCCCAAAGAATTTAGGTTCTCTTTACAGCTTAAGCTCGTTCGCTATCTTGGATGCAATGTTCTTAAATGCGATAGAAGTCCCAGATATTCTCTTGAAACGAACTCCATTGAGCGACAATCGTGGCAGTTTGCAGACTTCCATCTCCCACTGAACAAGGCTGTCTTGTCGTGCATCGCCGTGAACGCAGAAGAGCAAAAACCTCTCCTTTTGTTCGTAATCACAGTTATTAGCATCTAACACTTTCCGAATCTCTCTCATCATATCGTTTGGGTCCATAGAACTAGTGGTCTTCATACTCCACGTGAACCGCAAGGAGCGTGGCTTTGAATCTTTACTATCCTCCTTCTCTCTGTCTTTTGGCTCCCCAGAAACACTCCTGGAACAAGTCACATACAGAAAAGTCAAAACCAAAAGCAGTAGAACCAAGAGATAGAAGAGAAATACAGTTGTTGAACAGGGGTTTCTAAACCGCGACTGACCCGCCACTAGTCACACGCAAGCGAATTCCAAGAGTTAGATAGATACTGCTGGAACAGTCGTGCCCCATCTCCTGCACACGTGTGCCTCAGCACAGCACTGTGCCACAGTAGTGGCACACAAGCAAAGCAAGTTTGGAAACCCCTGCTCTACAACGTTCTGATGACAACATGTGCAATGGTAACTGCAGCGGACACACGTTACTCCATACTGCTCCAAAGAAAGTGGAATCTATGTAAAAGCATGACTGAAGTTCTGCTGATTTCATGATCTGGAGCATGCCATACACCAACAAAACTGAAGTTGAGGGACACAATCCTGCAGCATAAATCATACTGTAAAAGCAGCAGAGGAAGAAAACCCACCCTGTGATTCACAAGTCTTCAGTTAATTCCCTCCCCATCTTTTCCACCTTTCCCCCCTTTTGCATTTATTATGTATTTTTGACCTCTCTCTGTGTCAAAAGACCTTATAATAACATGTTTTATTTTAACTGATGAAGCAGAATTTTGTGCTGTAATTTGGTTGTAAAGAGCTTGAGGTCACCGTTTGAGTACAGGGCCAGCAGCTTTTTCACAGAAGAAACAGCGACATGTAGACACAAAGTATTTTATTTGATACAATGACTCAGACAAAATTGCAATGGAATAATTTCCAATTAACGTTCTTAGTCTGATGCTTCCTTACCAAGTAGATTACTTATTCCACTGTAGAAAGCATTTTGAGAAACAGCACTCATTATTTTAAAGTCACTCCACAGTTAGCTACATCTGTTCTTGTCCCAGGTACCCATGATGCTGATGCCTCCCCATCTGTCAGTGGGGAAAGGTGCTGTTCTCATTTTGATAAGTCTACAAACCGTCATTTTTCAGAGAGGAGTCAAAACAAGCATTTTTAATTTAACTTTCAGTGTGATCCCCAAAGAACCACATTGATATTAAGGGATAGAGCATGGCAGAGATAAGATCTCAAATGACTTTTTTAGCCCAAAACAGACACTGTAGGATGACAAAAAGCAGAGAAAGCTAGAGAATGAAAGCAAAAGCTGAAAGCAACTTCACACTTGGTTTCATCTGAACACTTGATTAACCTCTTTTCCCTTTCCACATCCAAGAATGACAGCTAATAGACTTTGAATTGAAAAGGGCTAACTTAGATAAATGCATTGTGTATTATACAGTGTATCCTGTTAAAAATGTGCTAGGGGTTTTTTTTTGTTTGTTTGTTTGTTTGTTTTAAATAGAGGCTTTCTTTTTTGAAAAGTAAGTTGATACTTCGTGTAAGTGACCAGTTTAGAATGCAAACTACAATGCCTGTTCATTAGAGAGCAGAAAAATAAAGTTATGCACTGTGCTTAAGCACACCAAAAATGCAGAACCAAATGCTGAAACATGGCAAAAGAGCAGATATACTGGAAAATGAGCACATGAAGGAATGTTTTATTACTAACAAAGCACCTATAGATTTGTGTACAGTGGTTGCCATACAAAGTCAATATTTGGCAGTCACCACCCCTTTTGTCTGAATGTCACTTGTTTTATTTCTCAGTGCAAGGGACATTCATTCCTCAGGGACTATAAGGTGTTTACTTCTGGCAAACAGCAGCTTTAGTAATGAGCACAGTATGTAACTACAGTAAAACTTTAATAGATACATATATACACACAGACACACAGAAAATATATTACATTTTCCACTGAAACCAAAAGTAAACACCATTAAATATTTATAAGCCAAAACATGATTTGAAGTGCCTAAATGACTGGTTAACTCCTACAAGGGGCTTTATTATTCGAAGAAATATGCTTACATAAAATTTTATATTAAATACTTCGCAAGAAAGCAGATATAAAGGGATATAAAGAGGGATATAGAGGATCTCACCAAAACCCCCTCCCCCCAAATAAAAAACATTTTTGAAATACAGATTACTTAAGCACTATTCTATTTTACATCCTGATTAAAAGTCTTTAAGAAATCACTTAAACCTTGATGCGAAAGACCTAGGAGCGAAGTATTAATAGTGACTCCTCACCTTGAGGTGTCAGTTCTGCCACTGGCTTCGCCTTCACTTGGATCCCTCAAAACAAAGTTAAGGTTGAGATTCAATGATAAAGGTGAAAAATAAAAGTTAAGAAAACCTATACCCAGAACAATGTTAAATAGCTACTGAAGAAAAAAAAAAAGATCAGTATAATAATGTCAAGCCTAATATTGTTTAATAGTATTTTTTCACAGCTGTAATTTTAGTTTCCCTTTATGAAACCTTAACTTCTTCCAACTCTGACCTGTAATTGTTTGGTTTTGTTTGTTTGTTGTTTGGTTTTTTTTCCCAAACTGATGGCAAAATTAACACGTTGTTCTCAACCTACTGCAGACAGAGCAATGGCCACATGTAATTCCAGCAAGCACAGAGGAGCAGTCAGTCAAGGTGGTCCAGGGGGGCTCCACTCTGCACCCTTGCGGGTCAGGCCTTTACATGTCGGTCCTGAAAGCACTTCAGGACATGCCTATGCTTAAGCACACTCAAGTAATTAACAGTAAGATGTGCCTAAGAGTTTGTGAGACCAAATGTTTGGAGCCCAGTTCACAAAGGTTACTTCAAGATCTGCTTCAGCAAGTCAGCTGTTACATTGACTTCAGTCAGATTGCTGGCAAGCTTGAGGTTAAACATATCTCTATCTTGTTGAATTAGAGTTGTGCTTTACAAGGAACTGGTTTATATTATGTCTTTTTAGTATGAAGCAACTTGAAATATATCCACACGTATAAGCCACCTAGGTATGTTCCTAGTGCTGCTGTACAAACATTTTAGCACCCAATTTCAATTATCTAATTAATTTAATATCTTCAAAACACCAATATTTTATTAATTAACATCAGGGAAGTATTGCTTGACATAAACCATTGATTCAAAGTACTTCAATACCCTATTCACTAAGCATTCTTCATTATGCATGATTTTATATACTTACCAGGAAAGGCATTTACCTTTGCCAAAAGTTAGTAAAAAAAGTCTTTCATGACACCTTCTAGTCAAAGTATGCTTTAAAGCATTATTTCCTGAACAGTACAGAAGTTAAAAGGCACGCAGTTATGCGATCCAACTCAAAGAACAGCAAAAAATAAAACCCTGAACCTCCACCCATGTAATCCCAGCCACTAAGTCTCAAACAACACAAATGTTAACAAAATAAAAACCACAACAAAACAACACCAAAACACCCCACCATCACCAGCAACAAAACAAACACATTTCCTACAAGGCCTTTGCTATAGGAAAATACACTTTTAACACTGTAAAACATAATAGGAAATTGTATACAAGTCTTCTATACTACGGATAGATCAATTTAAGATATGTTAATTCTAAACACATTTTACAATACTCTTCTTATATTGTGGTTTAACATAATGAAAACATTAATTCTTTGATCTCTTAAAAAAATAAAAGGCAGCAAGAAACTATTCCTTGCAAATAACAATGACAAAAAAACCAGCTGAACTCTTTAAATTGGTTAGTTACTCAACAGAAGATACCTTCTTCCCATTTAGAGATCTACACTGACACCACAGTTGACTAATTTGCTGTAACTTTTTTTTTCCCCTCTTTAAAACCAGAGGACAACTCTCTCCTTGCACCTATGTAAGCGCTGGAGATACCAATAATGGAGGATCATAGTGCTGTATCTTCAGGTTTCTGAAAAAAGAAATTACTTCATATCCTTTTTTTTAGGTCATCAAAGGAGCTATTACTTAGGCACACACTGATGCATCAGGTAAAATCAATTTTATGAGGAACATCACTGCATTTCTAACTTTCTCTCTTCTTTCCTCTCGTAGTACCACCCTACACAATTAATGATATTTTCCTTACAAATTTGCAACTACGAGCTTAATGTAGCCTTGAATTTATCTTTTTTTCCCCCCTACACACAAATGATAGAATTCAGTGTATAACAGCATGATTCTGTAAGGGAAAGACAAATTTCCAGTATATAAGTTTGTTGTAAAACTGACAATAATGCAGTATGGACGCATCCATGAACAGGCTTAAGAATTACAGGTAAATCACTGTTAGAAAGAGGCAAACTGAAAATTAAGCCCCCTTTTGGGAAAGGTTTTTGACTGCTAAGTCAGCAGTTACTTGATATTAAGCAGTATATTTGAAAATCTTTCCCAGCACCTCTTCTCACAGTATTATTACTGTTAGCATCACTGCAGGAATGAATGCAGATCCAGCATGTGTGGGTTTTCTTCTTTCAGAATCCTGAACTTAAATTGCAAGAAGCTAGTGACATAATAGAAGAGGGTGTATGATACTGAAATATTATTACTTCCAGACATCCAGACTTCTGCCTGCTTCCAAGCTTCTCATTTCTTCACAGATTTCAGAATTCCCCAAAATAATTTGGTAATATATATTCCTTCTAAGTACAGTAATAAAATCATTGTAAATACAGCCCTTGCAACAAACTGCATCCAGTTAAAAAAGTAAAATAGTTAAAATTAAATAATGACTCATTTTGAAGTCCCCGTTTTCAGTATTTAAATTAATTTGATTTTAACTTAACTGTATCATCTTTGTATTTTAGCTGTAAAGCAGGAGCAAAAACTCCTTTTGAGCAGCATTCTCTTGCTCCTTTAAGATAAAGAAGTCAGATAGCTGGTCAAACATAACAGCTATGATATATACAGAGAAGTAAAACAAGGCAGATTCTGGAAGGAACACACAAAACAAGCAGCATTCTAACTAAATCTATATTTACTTCACACTTAAACTGTAAATTCTCAAAGACTTCGCAATTACAGCCCTGGTTACAGGCTGGGCTTTTTAAAATTTTTTTCTCTTAAAAATCGAGGTACTAACCTGCGGACAAACTTGGAAGTTATCTTGCTTATTATACCAGTCGAAGTCCCTCTTCTAGCATGTGCAAAAGCACCGGTTTCATGGGATGGTGAGGCGGGTGGTCCATTGTAAGTGGCATTACGCCGCTCCCTCAGCTGCTCCCCATGGAAAGTGCTTCGACTTGAACTCCCCCGAGGAAAGCGGGTTCGGTCTGGAGTGGTAGTGCTAATACTATGAGCAGACGGGGAAGCAGCAGGCACTCTTTGAGTTGCACTGCTGGGAAAACAGAAGCATGAATAAAGAGAAAGACTGTGCTAAAAACCCTCCTACATGACAACCGTTCTTCGAAGGCAGGAAAGAAACCCCACTCTTGGTTCTTTTTATTTTAAAAACTGAATCTGCTACTGATTCGCTTTTATGATTCATACTTAGAAATGATCAAGAGATGATATTTTCATTGTAAAATGAAGTTATCTCAAGTATTAAGAGCAGTTAAAAAAAGTATACACAGAGAACAGGACAAAGGAAAAAGGTAGAAAAGTCTGTAGCAAAATTTGGAAAGTGTTCCCAGCCCTCTTCTGAAAAAATGTGTTCATCAAAACCTTTAATACAAGCACTCCCAAAAAATTTAATGGATATTTCTTAAGTAATTGTCTGACAGAAATAAATGTGTAAAGGTATTCAGGCAATTAATGCTAAGAACAACTATACTATGGTGCTTTTAGACACAAATGAGTTTAGTAATCTACAAATCAGAGAGGTTAACATTTCAGTACTTCATCTGAATTTATGGTGGCCTGCCTGGTATGGTCCTGTCTAAAGTAGTCGAATTTTTAACTTGAGTTTTCCAAAAGTTTCCAGAGGGAGGCAGTCAAGGAACTTCTTTAACTGTATGCAAACATGTTTGTCATGAACAAAACCAGGCTTAAATCATCTGTAATGCCCACAGTACTTGAGTAAGCTACTGCTTCAAAACAGAATGCAATGTGACAGTTTCGAGTAGACTACAAACATACTGAGGCCTATCGTGAACTGAACAACAGCATTTTTGAAGTGCACAGCGCTAAAGAAATAACCACCCATTTCTTACCTTGGTCGGTAAGCTTCAGTACCATCTTTGATGGTTGGCAGTGTAACTTTTATAGGATGACCAGAGGCAGACATAGACTTTTGATGTCGAGGGCGCGTGGATACGGAGGCTACTGCAGAGCCTCCAGAAGATGTGCTACTCGCAGACATTTCCGTCAGGCTTTTGCCATGGAAGCAAGGCAGGAGAGATGGACAAAGGGAAAGGAAAAAGAAAGGTTAGTGTAAAACCCTTTAAATGATTTCTTCTTTTAGAACACAGCAAGTGCTGTTTAAGTAACCAGAAGGACTGAGTGACCAGGCTGTCTTAGTCAGCTAAAGTAAAGAAGACAGAATTGTGAGAAAATTATGTTCATCCATAAATCAATTCACCATAAATCAATTCACACATGCTAAGTTAGGCCTTTTCATTCCCCTCAAGGTTAAAGCTTACACACAAAAAGTAATGAAGAAAGACCACAAAGAATACATAGATATAGGAAAAAATACTGAAAAATAAATTTCCAAAAGGCTTAAAGAGACTGATTAAATAGACTCTCCTTTTGTGGATAGCCCTATTTGCAGTTAAAACAAACATCTAAAACTTGAAACATTTGGAACTGCTGTCGCACTATCACTTGGAAGTGACTGTGTTTTTAAAGGACAAATTTGTACTTCTGCTCTGGACTATCCCAGTCCCTGCTAGGCTGAGCCAACACTTTCAAAGTACAGTTTCTTCTACCGGTACTTTTATTTCTCCTTCCTAAAGTGGCAAGAAAGATGAAAGTAGTGGCAAAACTATTGTGTTATTAATTTTTAAAAGAAAAGTCAAATGACTTCAGGCAAACTACAGCTTTGCCTCTACAAGCCTAAGTGAAATTGCATTAATAATATATTAGCAACGACAGTCCCAAAGCTAAATAATACCAGTAGCAAAGAGGTAAAGATTTCAGATTAATAGTTTGATGACACAAGACATTCATCTGCACCAAATCCAAATACAACTGCAACACAATGTCTTGTGGGAAAGGCATATAAAAGTCAAAAAAAAAATCTTCATTTCTCAGAATACGCCCGAAGAACTGAGTATGATATTCATTGCACTCACGAAAGGAACAGGGATTAAGAATCTTTATATAGAAATATATATTTTCTATATATAGAAAAAATTAAACTGTAAAATGAAAAACTTTGAAATAAAATCCCTACTTTTTAAAGTGTTTTTTGTACTAAATCTCTTGAAAGAAAAAACTACCTATCTTTGCAAGATCAGAAAAAAATATTCTAACATATATTTTAACCCTATATCTGAAAAACATATTTTCTTTCTTTTCAAAAAAGGATTCTTACTACCTTAGTTACAAATATTTTGAACATTAGACAAAAATTTGAGGGGACACTTTTGAAAGCACCCATCCAATAATTTGAAACTAATACTGAAAATTAGTTTTCTGCTTTTTAATGTACCTTCTTATAGGACTTTAGAAACTTTTTTAAATAGCTGTACTTTACAGGTTCCACAGCTCATCATTTTATGATAGATGAATAACCCTATACTTCTCTTATTTCCAAAATTACATGCATCATTAAAAAAATTAAAGCTCTGTGACAGAAAACCAAACTAGTTTACTAAATTATGTTATCTCATGCTATGGACTTTTTTGTTCATTTTACATGAACCATTTTATTTGAATAGCTTAGAAAACATCAGAATAAGAGCTGTTATTTGAATCTAAAAACAAAAAAATAAAATCCAGATTTTATTACTCTCCATTAAAGCCAATATTTTGCCTCTCAGTCAGGTACAGGGCTTAACTAACACCAAGGATGAACAAAGGGCATATTTAAAAACCCCAGTAACTGTGGCATTGTTAAATACAACACTATTTAACAAAACATACTAAACTGAGCATAATTATCGTCTCATATAAAGACACAATTTGGTTACCATCACTACAAACATATTATTTAGACCAAAAAATTGTATTGAAAATGACTAACAAGTTTTAACAATGTCAGTTTTTTGAGCTATTACAGGGGGAAATGAAAAAGGATCAAGCTACACTGTCAGAGCGATCCATCTGAAGTTCTCCACAGTATATCTGCCCACTTAGCAATTAGTTGTTAGCACAGTTATTTTATTCTGTGCTGGAAGGCAACCCTTGGTAATACATGTGATTCCATTCAAAGAGGCAAAGGCTGATTGACACATGTAGTTAAAAAGTTCACCACAAACACAGAAACAGCAGTGGAAGACAAGATGAAAACATACACCTGAACTTTATGTATTTCATACCATGCTTCTTAATGGTATTGATTAATTGCATAACCTGCTTCTTCTGTGCCTCAGTTCTTGTACCCAAATTAATAAGCAAGAAAAGTTGAACAATACCTGTTGTCCTTCCCATTCTGTATCGCAGAATAGCGATCTGAAGAACGTTCACAAACGTAAGTGTTCCTCCTTGTCATTCCACTACCAGAAAACACATTATTCTAGAAGAAAAATAAGACTAAAATTAAATACTTTCTTCTACTGTAATTGTGTTGTACAAAAATGTAAACATCAGAAGCAAATCAAAACAGCATTTCAACTGTTTATTTGTATTCTTGAAGTCTTCAAACGTACTAGATTAATCTGTTGACACAAATCATTTATACCATCAGCTATTTTATCCAACAGCTCATTCCCCATTGCAAGTATCCTAAGAGAAAACAAAGAAATTTAATTTTGCTGACATTTGCTTAACTTAGTATTATTATGCCATTCCTGTGTTAGAGAATTATTTGTCCCTCAGATCAACTACACTGGAATCCCAGAGAACACACCTATGGGTGGCTGAACGGCTTCCCTGCACAGATTAATTTGCCAACAAGGGCTCCAGCCTTTCAGTTTGTTGTCCCTGTCAAAACAGCTTTCAACAGGAAAATGAAAATACTATTGACCTGAGTCAGTCAATCCAGAAATTATGATGCACAGAACATAGCAAATAGGTTTTGTATCAGCAAATACTGACAGGAATTTCTTTCTATTAATTTCACTTTGCATACACTTCACAAAACCCCTAGAAATGTTCTCCTCTACCCCTATCACACACAGGTTACCAGCTGAAGGCTTACTTTTAGTACATGATGTACAATTCTCAGTTTTTAATGCAGTAGATATTGAATTTAGAGTGGGAGAGGTTCCAACATGGTAAGATTACATACTGACACATGCTGGCAAAAGATTTCAAATACACTAGACTCCGGTACTTCAGGACATCATGAACTCTGCAAGATTTTACTGTGCTTAGGTCCCTCTCACCTACAGTTTTTCAGCATTAATATGACCCCACAGAGATTACTGAATAAACTGTTTCAAGGCCAATTTGTAAGGAAGATTAACAACTGCAGCAATTGTTTCTGAAGTTAAATTCTCATAAGTTAGACTAATATGACTGAAGGTGATAAATGTTTTCAAGAAATTCTGCCTTACCTAACATCATGTTATCCCCAAAGTTACACAAAAATATTTTAAAATTACCCACATCAAGTTAGCTTTGTTGACTTTAAATGTTTGACTTCTAAAAAAACCAATTTCACTTTCTGTGTAAGCTGCTCAACCTTGAACTACTGTTGCAATACCAGACACTAATATTCCTTAATCGTGCCCATCACAAAGCCTTTCAAAGTCCCAGAATAGTAACAGGGCTAAAAATGTACAAATACTGAAGTTGCCATTAGCAAGTAAATCAATTTCTCATTCTTCATAGCAAAGATACTCCATTTAATTAGTTCTCACAAAGCAGAGAAATGCTGTTGACATATCAGCTTGTACCATACATGACTGTAATCAGCTTTGGGGCAATATAGTTTTGGGAAAGCTCAGATATGAAATCTAATCTTAGAAGACTCAAAAGTTCCTGCATGCAATACACACAGCCATAATTTCAAAGACTCTTGGGGAGGGGTTGGGGGACAATGATCATATTTAAAATTTAATTTTTTTTTTTAAATATTAATTTGCTTGTTCAATTTCTGAATACAAGAACCAGGTTGTAAATCATAACGTCAACAGGCACACGCACCAGGGAACAAGTGGGTTGCTCCCCCTCACCTCACCCCATTCCTGAAGTCCAAAATGAAGCAGAAAAAGAAACAGCCAAATTTATGGAGAAGGTTCACGAGGGATATTATATAGGATTAATAGATGAAATCTCTGATTCAGAAAGTCCCTTGACTTTCCTGTAGATACACAAGCATTTGAAACTAGAAAAAGAGCACTCCATATTGGTCTGTTCTTACATTCTTTCCCTAAATATCCACTATTTGTCTTGACAGAACTTCAGTTTGCTCAAGTGCAGACGTTCTCATGCTTACTGTTATGTTAGTGTTACAAAAAGTAAAGTTGGTGAGGGGAAGGGAAAGGTTTATTTTAAAAGATCCACTGTAGCCTATTTCTGTCTGCCAGTAAAAGTTACCAGAAATAGACTTAGTGGCTTAGTCAGAAACCATTATGTCTATAGCAACCCTGTGCTGCAGATTTTGTTAAAACAGGAAAAAATAAATATAATGAGCCAAAAGCACACACACTCACACTGGTAACTGCACTTGATTTTTTTCTGTCTGGACCCACAAGTGGACTTGCAGCCATCTCTCCTTTGGATCCCACTGTAGTGCTGCCAAGTTTGCGCGAGACATCCTTGTCCCACTCTTCTTTCTGTTCACTTTCCACGCTGTTTGCCTGAGACCTTTTTGTGTATGACACAGCAGGAGGAATTGAGGGACCAACTGCCAAATAAAAACAGTATTAATAAATACCTAAAAATAGTCACTGCATTTTTCTTGGCCAAAATAGTCTAAATATAGTTCCCTTAGTCCAAAAAAAGCATCTGAACAACTATGACGGCAAACTCAGCACATACACCAACCTACTAAACTCAGCTTTGACAGCCTGTTTTCTTTTAACCCACTCTCTTCACCATCAATTTGCAGTTGAGAATTAATTCCCATTTCATATCAGTATGTAAAACCTAGAAGAGTATTTTAATTCTCATTTTAAACCCACACAATTTGTACGATATTATGACAAAAGGAATTAGAGGATGTTTTTCAAAGTATTTCTTTAGTACTTTTTGCCACATACCTTTTCCTCTAAATACTATGAAAGATTATTTTGCCCTGAAAACCATAGGACTGCTTTTTTAAAAGCATGTTTTATAGTTTCCCCCCCCATCATTCTTTAAAATGCTTTGGAAAAACTCCTTTGTCAGTTGACTTCTATATTCCCTTAAAAAAAAACCACATCAGCTAACAATTTTTATAATATTGGTTGCTTTTTTGGACAAAAAAAAAAAGGGGGGGGAAAAAATGTGAATTAGGCAGAGAAGAGGGCCAAACATTTTAGAAGTATTTATAGCAATTTGATAGCTCTCTGAGGAAAAAAAATCATCTTCCATTTAGTGTTTTAAATATGTACTCCTTTGTGACGTAAGCACTTTCAGCCGAAAATGTTTCCTGAATACTTGGTAAAATTGTTGTCTCTTGGAACCAAATAATTTGCCCCCGCCTCCAAATGTACTGATAAAAATAATGGTTTGCTGCCCTTGGGATTATCCAGGCCAATATTTGCCATTAGTTCCTAAACAGAACGCACCCACAATGTCTTATTTAGCGAGTCAACCAAGTATCAAGTCCAAAAAACTAAATCTGCACGTTCTATTGATCCAGAAGCGTTCATACAGACAGAAGTATCACAGCAGAGCACGATGAGATACACAACAAATGCGCAGAGTGGTGGACCTGCCAGGTTCACAAAACACTGCACATCCAGGCTCAGACTGTGTGTGTTACTTTACTTGTTGGAATGTCATCCCCACCGTGATCACTGAACCGCCGCTGTTTCTGGTTGGTCGATATACTGCGCTGGACCTTCAGGTGAGCCGGAGACTGCACGGAGCTGTTGTTGAGGTCGCTGCTGGGACGAGATCTTTGACCCAAGTTGCTGCTGGACAAGGAATCGCCTACTTCAAACTACAAGAAAAACAGTTTTTCAAGGCATAAAGAAAATTCAACAGTGCTGGGATTTTTATGGCATAATAAGGCAAAAAGTCCCAATAGAAGGCTTTTTTTCTTTATAGTTTAAAATTGTATCCAGAGTAGAATATTCTTCAAGACGGATTTTATCACTTCATCTATGTTTAATGTTCTTTAAAAACACACAGCTAAAGCTAAGTTAATGAATGCTCAAAATAAAATTAGAAGAATCCTGACAGAAAGAAAAAGTGTGCTATTTTAAAACCTAAGCCACGGAATGGCTCCCCCTGGTTTTTTTGATTTTATTTTAAAGCCCAAAAGCATTCATAGCTTCAGAACAATTTCAAAAGGCATCGGACTGAGTCAGAAGGGCTAAAAATGCAAGTACTGATTAAAGGATTCTTTATGGCCTTCTAAACATCTTTATGTAACTGGTAGGTAACTCAGCCACCGGTTTGTTGATATCTAAGAAGCAGAAGCTGTAAGTAAGAGCAGTGGAAAAAGACAAATATCCTCTTCCAAGCAATTTGAGTCAAAATGATTTTAGACAGATTCCCTCCATGCTCTGCCATCACAAGGGAATTCAGGTTCAGAGATGTGAGAAAATGCACTCAAGGATGCATGTATCAGATCTACACTATCTTGGAACTGAAGGAAGGCCAATGACACAGCAGGAAAAATTCCTTCAAAAAGAAAGTCTTGTTCTCAGTCTGATTTCTTGAAAAATCCATGTGATTCCAAAAGATTTACAGATTCGTCTAGTTCCAAAATAGTAGAAAGATTTTCTACCGCCAATTTATTAATGATTACAATGCAATTATTTATTAAATAATAAAATATACTATAAACAAAACATGAGCGAGAAAGGACGAGCATTTCTGAGAAATAAAGGATGTCATATCTGAGTAGTTAGAAAAATAATTCCTGCAGTCAAATTTACTATTTTAGATTTTAACTGAAAACACACATGACAGGAAGAAGACTCAGCATTTAGAAATTATGCCAGATTAACAATCAGCTTTTTAAAAAAGCAATCTAATGTATTTATAAGCAAACATGAAGATACTTAATTTAACTTATTTCTTCATATGGGATATCTAAGAAGATATCCAAGGAGATATGAAAAGGGAAAGACATTAATAAGTGATTAATTACAATTTTTTAAAAACATTACAAAATAATCAATACAAATATGAACAAGCAGAATATTCAACCCAGCAATATATAAAGGTTAAAACAGAAAATGTAAATTAGATAGCACTTACTTCAGGTGGTTTTCTACCTAGAAGCAGGTAAGTAGCCATGACTTCATCATACTTTTGGTTTACTAAAGATTCATGAATCTCTTCTCTTGAAAAGCCCATTGTGACCATAATGTCTAAAAGTAAAACAAACCAGATGCATCAGCAGAATAAGTACTTGGGTTTAGTGACAAATTAAGAACTGTGAAAATAGAAAAAAATCTTATAATTTACAGGTAACTAAGATTCAATGCAACCCACTGAAGTTTTTTTGCTGTGCAAAAATAAAAAATGCTGCAACTCCTCTCTCTCAGTGTTATTTTCATCTTGAAAACTCTCAACTATATTATACAACTCTTCACTAATTTATACAACACTCAATGTTATTCAACAAACAAATAAAGCACTGGCAAATAGAAACTATGAATAGATACAGGATCAACACAGTAACTTAGTCTAACCATAGCAGGCAAAAATTGCTGCCCTCATAACAAAATCTGTTCCCTTCAGCCCATTGTAGTCTTATTTGTCTACTGTGTTTGTAGATTCATGTCAGCTCAGTGAAGTCACAAGAGTAGTTATAAGGAGGGCATTGTAATGGAATTCCTCATTTAAATAAAAAGAATGCATTTGACTTGTATGATGAGACTGCAGGTCAAATTCAGTAAGGGTTTAGTTCGGCTTACAAGACAAAAATTGTCTGTGTACATCAGATGCAACACCTTTGTCAAACTCTCACCTATTCTCTTGGTGTCATTAAAATCTGGTTCAGGCTCAGTATATGGCTTTAGTTCTTCTTCTTCATGGCCAACATTCATCCACCGATCCTTCATAATTTGCTAAAAAGAGAAATAAGCTTCAGGTCAACATTCCATTTACCAGACCCCATGTGCTAGCTGGTCTGCTGAAAAACAATTTTAAATTCATAATAATCTGAATGCTGCTCTTTCCCTTACACCTTTTTCCCCCCTCACATCTTTATTTTCATTTTTCACATCTTTTTGTTTCCATTAGCTCATTTTCCCTACAATTTACCTTTTATAATACAAATCCCCTGCCTGAAATACCAGCAGAACTACTGAGAGAAAAACCCCTGCAGTTTCAACACAAAAATCTTTCATTTTGTCCCCTTCACTTCCACTGTCTCCTAATCTCATCTTGCAGAGTGTCTGACACTCATCCCCTAATCTTGGTTAAGATCCCTAGATGCTACTACAATACCAATTCTATCACGATAAATAACTCCTTCAAATAATAGCAAAGGAAAGTGTTTAGAAACTAAGGAATATTTCAGGAGCATGCCGATGCTTCCTACAGTCATTAGTTTCAAGATCATTATGCCAACTGGTCATTTTTTCCTATGGATCTTCTCACTGCACTTGACCTAAATATGTTCACAGTTTGGCTGGAGGGAGAAATGCCTCTTAACTCTCTCTATGCCAGGTAGTTATTTACTCCAGAAATTTCTTCTGCATTCTTTGGAAAATTTCCTTCTGCTGCATTCCAGATCTTTTATATGCCTTTAAGATCGATCATCCGGAATCCTTAAGCATCACAATTTCTCTGTAAGGGCATATTCATCTTTAAAACACCTAACACCATTTTCCCTCCTACAGCAACAGGCACACATGTCTCTTTAGGTACAGATGCTAATACTGCTCACTACACAAACAGAAGAATGAAACAAGTGCCAGCAAATTAAGTTTCCCACAGGCTCCAAATATGCCTTGCGAACACCGAATTAAGTTATTTCTCACAAAGAGCCACAGACTCAATTTTCCATTGATATAACCAAATTCTTTGTATGTAGTGCTGCTGCCAAATTACAGACCCCAATAGCTGTACCCTTACGAGAACAATACAGAACTTTGTACTTGGGCCAGTTTATATTTTGCTGACAATAAGACTTATAGATTTGTTCTACCATGGAATTGATTTTTGGGCTTTTGAGGGGGATAAAAGGGGAGGGATTGTGAACACATATTGCTATATTGTATTTCTGACACACAGAGCATGAGTCTACTTGACAGTAGACTTTGGTTACATATTTGCAGTCTTGCAGTAACATAAGCAACTCCCCAAAGAGTACTGTGCAGTATCTGCAGTCCTTTTTTAAAGGCATTTTTTTTAAAGATACCATTAAATAAATCTGAAGTTAAGTAAATCCGAAGTTTAAGCACAATGAAGTGGATGACAGGAATCACTGCTCAAATCCTACTCCCAATCTTGATGCTTCTTGAATTAACAGGCAAACCCAACAATGCCCACTTAAAGTTTTTCATGTCTCTTCAGTAGGTGGATCTGTAGTTCAATGTAATCTGTTCTCGATTTCCATCTGTTAAATATCTAAACTAGCTTCTGTCTTTCAAATACACAGTCTCAGAGGCACACTGAGTTATTGTACAACTCTTAAACAGGCTCTTACAATCAAGCATTTTGAAGCGACACAAACAATCCAATTCCAGGATCAATATTACATTTGTGCAAGTTCAGCTGGGCTTCCAGTCAGCTGACTGAAGAGCAGCAGCCTTGTTCAGGGTATTTAAAAATCTGACCCAAACTGTACCTCTTAAACACCAACCCAAACTAAATTTCAACCAACTAGGTATGATTAAGAAACTTTCCCTCAATTTTCAGAAAACTATCTAATAAAAATCTAGTCTGGCTCAAGACCTGTCTGTGTCAAAATTATTTGCTTTATTACACTTCATAAGCATAAATCTGCTCTGTGGGAATTTCGAAGCAATGCTATGCAAAAGAATTGAAGATTGAAGGAGAGGGAAAGAGGAGTTTGTTGAAATCCTGACAGAGAGATCCACATATTTTATGACAATGCATTTTTCCACCTCTTCCTGGGAAGATTTACTGGTTTATAACAACATTCTCTTGCTTCTAAAATGTTCTCTCTCTGCTGCAACCACAAAAAAGTCTAGATGAAGCATTTTAATAAAGATTTGCATGGTCCTTACTGAAGGACAAGTGCTAAGCCTAACCCATACAGTGCTGACCCTGTGTGAATCTCAGCTTTGATGCTAATGTCACTGATAAACACCCTCATGGGATGGTCTGCAAAAAACATGCATGGGAACTGAGAGGGTCTATGGCTGGGACTGAGAAAATAATCAAAAGACAATGCACAAATAAATCTTCCCCACCTAAGATGACACTGTCTTTCCACTTTTAGAAACTTGTAATAAATATATACTTTCATTCTAAACATGTATTTTTAGGAGTGCTCAGAGAGAAGAAACAGTAATTTCTTTCCAAACCACACACCATAGTTTTTTAATTCAACAAATATGATTTCAGGAATATTCCTTTTAAAAAAGGTTGTGATGTCTCTCTCTCTCCCTCAGATTAGCATACTGATCATTGCCTGTTATCATCAGTGTTTTGGTACTGGCTCAAGACCCTCTGTCACACAAAATTCATTTGCTCTCTTCCACACAATCTGACAACCTTGCCATTTCAGCGAGGCTGCTATTCAACACCTCTCTCCAGGGACTGGAAGGAATTTTAGAAGAACTGGATAACACTACAATATCTAGAATGAGAGTGAAATTAGATCTGAAGAGAAACTGCTGAAAATCCAGAAGAAAACTCATAAAGGAAAAATCTATTTTCCTAAAACTTAAACATGAGACAAGAAAACAGCGATTTTTCAGCATCTTCGAGTGACTACACTCTTGTCATTATGTCCACTAGACAGTAATAATTGTACATAATTAATGAATATCAGTGAAGTAGAACCCATCATTCACTATTCTCTTCAGCACAAATTTTATTCAAGTTAAAACTATTTATAACAAGTCATAAACCAGCATCAGTTTGAGATGAGGAACATGCAGACAGAGCTCAGTGAATGCAAGCCTCCTTGCACAGGTAGCATCCATGCCAGGGAGCATAACTCATGCCACTACAAATAAAAAGCTGCTTAAATGGGATTATTCTCTGGGACACCAACCACTGCTGCACAAGTATGTGTAGAAAGATGAAACAAAAGTCACTGGTGATTAACTCATGCAAATACTATTTTAAAAGCATTCTGTTTATCTTCTGCTCTACTTTCATCTCTATGGTAAGTAGATGCTATTTTTAAAAAATCTCTTGTTGTTAAAGAAATCACAAAATAGAACAGAGCAGCTTTTAGAGTGAACTCTACACCAAATATTTGTTAAATACCAGCTCTGGAGTTACCCAGTAATTACATGCCAATACAGCAATCTTGAACAAAACAGCCCCTTAAAAAACACTGAACTTTTTAGACACTTTACAAGTTATGCACAAATATACTCTACATCCCATGAAAAGAAAACCCAATTTACTGACTAAAAAAAAAAAAAAAAAGAAAAAATTATAACTCAGTAGAAATCCTCAAAATAGATTTTAGCTAAGGGACACAGCAGGTATTATTATATATTTTAATTTTTCAGCTATTCAGAAACAAAACTACCAGGAGGGGGAAAAGAAAGGACTGAACAGAAGTAATTAGCAATTATTAGTTTATCATTCAAAGAGTCCTAAGTGTTTACACATATGGCACTAAAACTAGCAAAAATCCCAGTTTTCCATCACATTTATTGTTCTTGTACATATATTTTAAGTCATGCTGAAAACAGTAAGTTAAAAAAATTACGGTCCTGCCTGCTGCTGTTTTTGTATTTTTGTTTTTGGGGTTTTGCTTGTTTGTTGGGGTTTTTTTGTTTTGTTTTGTATTTTGTTTTTGCGGGGTTTTGTGTGTGGGTTTTTTGTTGTTGTTATTGTTGTTTTAGGGGTTTTTTTCTGAAAAACTCCAAAAAGAAAATATTTACAATCTTGTCCTGCTTTCCACAAATTTTGAACTATCTCTATTAGCTGACTGAAACAACAGGGAGCAGCTTACACTTGGAAATGCTCTTCAATGATAGTCAGCTGCAATTTAAAAGGTTAGACTTTCATTCATTAACACTTTCTATTTTCAAGCTATACTGTTTCTGGGACATTTCCTCACTAATTTTTTTTAACAAAACTTTGGGGCCCTTTAAACAGAAAGGAAGTATCTATTGTGAAAAATAACAAGTCTTCAGAAATTACTGTATGTTACGCTTTCTTAATCTAAAAACCTTTTTTCCAAGATGAAATGACTTACTTCCAAGCTGCCTCGTTTTATTGGATTCAGTACTAGTAGCTTCTTAAGTAGATTTTCACAGTCTGTGGACATATAGAATGGAATGCGGTACTTCCCCCTCAGTACTCGCTCCCTCAGTTCCTTTAAAATAGAGTTTTAAAAGGTGAGCTCCTAATGACACAGGAGATTTAAAGACAGTAAAAAGCCAAGCTTTCAGACTGTAACTGTACCTTTAGATTCTGTCCATCAAATGGCAATGATCCGCTTACTAGTGTATACAAAATCACCCCAAGGCTCCACACATCCACTTCAGGACCATCATATTTCTTTCCTTGGAAAAGTTCAGGAGCAGCATAAGGTGGGCTTCCACAAAACGTGTCCAGTTTATTACCAACCGTAAATTCATTACTAAAGCCAAAGTCTGCAATTTTAATGTTCATATCTGCATCAAGGAGAAGGTTTTCTGCCTAAGAGAAAAATAAAAGGGAAAAAAGACAATGTTTGTATCAAAATAAGTGTACATATATATATATAGTATAATGTATCATCAATCAATAAAAAAAATGTTTCTTTTTCTAAAATGATTCACCATCTGCATCTTTCTTACAGAACAAAAGAAACTAATATCCCCAAATACATTACAAGGACTGAAAACTGACTATGTTTACTCAGGAAAATAAAACTGTTAAATGCAGCTAAATAGATTTAAAACTCAGCTAGTGAATCAACTACAAAGATTTTATTTTCTGGAAGAAATATCTTAGTTCAGCTTTAGACTGAAGTATCTAGACATCTCAGAATAGCAGCTGCAGCTTTTGACAGGTTCATGCCAACTTCTGATGCCAAGGAGAGTAAATCTAATCCCAGACATCATCTACCATTTTGTGGAGTAAATGTTAGAAGGGATTTAAGACTTTAGAAGAGACCTTCTGCTTACAAGATGAAACACTTCAAGCTACATGCTGTATCTCAGCATTCTGTACCAAAAAATTCTCTCCCTTTTATTATTAGCGTTTGCTGCAACAATAACACCAAGGTGTTAACACTCAAGTACCTAATTTTTTTCATACACAATGTATGTATTCCATACATCTAAGAATACTAATGCCCATGCACCAATGCATCACATAAACATAGATGCAAGTATACAAGCACCTGGAAAGTCAGTAAACAGTATCTTATATTTACTACCACAGGTAGGTCAGAAGATTAAAAGGGTGAAGTTACAGAAATACTAATAAGTACCATGGGAAAAAAACTGCATTTCTCAAAATGCAAGGAAGCTTCTCTCAGCTCCTGATCTGCATATCAGCAACACAGGAGCAGCACTGAGCTGTGCAGGAATCCTCTTTCAACAGGAGGACAGACAACAGTCAGTGCAAAGGGTTCACCTAATTGCCAAATATCAGTTTTATAGCAAACAGACATGTCTCAGATACTGTGCCAGAATGAAGCTCAGGAAAAATATAAAAATGCCTTAGCTCACCATCAGAGAAGCAGCAAACTAATTGTTAGTTGCTTTGATTAAAAGAGTAAATATGATTTTGTTTGGGTTTGCTTGTTTGTTTGGGTTTATTTTTAATAATTTCACTTACACTCAATGAACAGAACAGGAGACAATTAACCATCAGTAAATCAAGCTAATAGCTGTGCAACAGAACTCAGCCTTTATCAGGACTAAAATACAGCCTGTTTGTAAAAACTCTATCCTGGAAAATATTTTATTTTCCCAATTCATGAGAAATTCATGGGACCTGTGATCCCAGCTGGTTCCAGCTGATGTGCCTGCAGACAGACTCACAGAGCTATTTTCCAGATTTAACAGCCTTTTACACTACTGCACAAAGACTTCATTTTCCTTGTGGTGAAAACAGTACTGTCAGTGCAGCTGCTCTGCGATTACAATAGTCCTCCTGGTTCAACAGTACTCTGCTACCCGAGTACCCCATGCTTTTGGGTTCCTCACTTTGAACAAAAGCACCAAAAAACCTTTTTAATAAGCCAAATAGAAAGACTATGCTCTTGTTGGTTACATGTTCAGGGCAAAAAAAATACAAAGAGAAAAGGTAAGGTAAGTTTTGTGCATCAAGGGATGAGCAAAGCTGAAATTGGTTATAGCTGTTTATAATCACAGAAAGTTAAAAGGAGACAGTTTAAGTTCCCATGGGCCTTGCACTTCCTCCTCTTCTGCCAGAATAGCCTGGACAAACTTGCACATTTTCTTAAACAACTTCCCAGTTTAGTCTGAAGTAACTTAAATTTGATAGAGTTTAACCTGTTATTAAAGTCAAAAAGTCTCATCAAAAATATCCAAAGTGGTGGTAGACCTCTGCCTTGAGGTGCTGCAACGTCAATTGCTCAATGTGCTGATACCATGGAGAGTTAACAGAAGCAGATGAGAATGCAGACACAACTTTAAAGTTGCTTTTTCCTCCTCTGCAGCTCCATGAGAATAGTTTTAAAGGAGACAGATGACATAATACTTGGAAAGAAGAGACGAAGCAACAACACCTCCTCAAAGCCATACATACATTTAGCCCTTTTTCCTTTGGGAAATGTATTTTTTGTTGGCTAGGTTGGCTGGCTCTCAATTACACCTAACTGAACTTTACAAATGAGTCTACCATAACTCCAGCCAAGAGATGAAGAAGAGAGAATATCAAATAAAAGAGTTGTTTTAGAGCCTGCCTGCCTTGCAAATAGGAAGATCAGCAGCAGACTACTTGTGGCAGGCAATTTCTGCGTGAACGCTGCAAAGTAGTTTTGGACAGGCCTGCGAGGAATGCAGTGAGCTGTGTGTGTGCTATGGAACCAAGAGATGAAGGAGTGGTGGAGGCTGTAACAGGCTCTGGGAGAAAGAGCAAGATACTGAGTAACTGCAGGGGTTAATGCAGCAAGGCTCAGTAGTATAGCTGGGCTGAATAAACCAGTGCTAGATAAGCATGAGGAGATGGCTGGCATTCTATTTCCAGCCAAGTGTAGGAGCGAGAGAACCAGGAAAAGTGGCTTGTCCTGGCAAGCCAATAGGTCCCTAGGTGCAGCCTTCTGGAAAGCTCAACAACAGTGGCTGCAGTAAGCTCCGGGGAGTTTGACAAAACATTCACAGGCTCCAAACCACCACGCAAGACGTGGAGGAATTTTTTTAAATCAAGATTTCAGTGAGATCCCAGCCCTTTCCTTCCTTGCATTCTGACTTCAGAGTGCTGGCCAGGCACCTCCACCATCAGATGACAACAATCCCGGGGCAGGGACGACTCAGCAGAAAAGGACGTATTATCCAGCACCATGTGCACATGCAGGAGCTGGCAGATCGACAGATATGAGGGAACAGATTTTTAAGATTGAAATTCAGAGAACACTGTAGCGTATTATAAGAAAATTAAGACAAAGGACACTGGTGGAAAAAAAAACAACAAACCCTTAAAAATTATTCAGCCTCAGCTTTTCACAAGTATTTAGATACATTAGTAGAAAAGAACCTACACCAATGTTTTCTTTGTAAATGCACAAAGACATCAAAGCAAGAGCACAAGACAGCTTTTAAGTGGAACTTGTGTCCAAGTCTCATGATATCTAAACTTGGCACTAAGACAACTTCATGCTGAAGGGCTAGGTTGTACCTATTGTTGTTCAGCAATTGCTGAACTCTTAATATGGTCTGGTGGTTTACATAGATAGATTACCAGAAAGCATAAAGAAAAGCAAATTCAGCTAATTTCTCTTTACCCTCAATTTATTTTTCTGCCCAAATTAGACACTACAGTATAAACCAGAAGTTCAAATGGATTAAAAATCTAACATATTTCTTAAAAATCACTAAGAAAAAACCCTTTTACATATCCTTGAGATATATTTTAAGTGAAAATATTTTAATTAAGTAGTGCTGACTGGTATCAATTGAACTTCTGCAGCTTCACAGTGTAGATATCAGCATGACAGCAGGTATAATTCTCTGGAGAGCATGTCCTTTCCTTAAAGCCAAAATTGGAATGAAAGTAACATATGTTCTATTCTTGTCTCTTCCCTGTTCCAACAGGCAAGCTATGTTATTTTTGTGCTTCAGAAAACTAAGAATAAAAAAGTGAGTTCTTTCATTCACATGTTTGAGGCATTCACAGACAGTGGCAAGGACAAATATACAGAATGAAATTAAGACTATACTGTCAGGCAGTAAAAAGTAAAATAAGTAACAACCTACCTTAAGATCACGATGAACTATGCATTTTTGATGACAGTACTGTACAGCAGATACAATCTGAAACACCAAGATGAACAGTGAATTATTTTATTTCAACCTCAGTATAAGTTTTTGCATATTATTTAGTAACTTTGGTTCCTGATATGATTCATTAGAACGTAAGAAATGAATAAATAAGGCTTTTATTTTAGAAAATATTCATCTAGGTTTCTTTCATTAAAGCTTAAATACTAAAAGGTCACTAAAAGTAGCTCATTTTTCTAAAATATTCTAAAAATAAGTTTAATACATACTCTTCAAGGTAACAGGAGAAATATATTTTAAATGCAAATCACCCAATAGCAATAACTATTAAAAGGAAATTAATCCACCCTCCAACCCAAATAGCCATATGTATCATCTCAGATTTTATCTTCTAAAATATCAATCGTCCAGCTCTGCAATTCACCACCAACAGAACAATTCATTCAACATTATCATATATGTCTTTCACATATATAACAAAAAACAAGTCTGAAACAGCAAGTTCGGAGCAGTTTCCTTACACATTAATTATAGAGCTTTAATTCTGCAGAATACCAAACATGCTATATTTATCTAATTAAAGCTTTTCCAAAATAATCACTAAAACCAGGGTAATAAAAGGATTAAAATGAGAAAGTTTTCAAGAAGAATATACAATCCTATTACAGAACAGCCTTCATACAAAACGGTGTGACATGACACAGCAACACATGTCATCATATCAACATCTGTAGATAGAACATCTGTTAAATTCTAAAATATTCAGAAAAGGATTTAAACCTCAAGTGAGTCACAAAAAAAAAAAAAGTGACTCTTAGGAACATCGACCACAGGAATGTAAAACAATCTTACTATTTTTAGACAGCATGTAGGAAGCAGATATTTTTCTCTTCGGGGATTTTTTTCAGCTGCAGCTTTAATAAACATTATCAAAACAATTAATATTTTTCTAAAGTAAAAGAAGTACACTCACACTCATGTCTATCTGAAAACACCATAAACAGAAACAAAAGGAAGAGTGAACGTTAATTTCATACCTGCCTGAATTTTGAACGAGCCTCTTTCTCTTTCATTCTTCCATGTGCAACTAGGTAGTCAAACACTTCTCCTGATCATGACAAGGACAAAACATCAGTCCTATTTTTTTTTTATTGTCATGCACAATCAAATCATGCTTGAAAACAACACACACCCCATGCTCCCTCCTTTCTTGAATGGAAAGGAAATAGAAGCAGCCAATAAAAATTCTTTTTTACTGTTTGCACTGGATTTAATTTTGCAGACACGTAATAATCAAGAAGTGTAAAAATGGAACACTTTATACTAAGGCTTCTTCAATTTTTAAAATAAATTGACTTAATAACCACTGTGAAACGAAAAAAACAATGAAAAATATTCATATTGTATATAAGACACACTGGGAATCAGGCAACTTCTTATATACCAGATTTGTTTCACAGATATCTAATGGCTTCACTTAACATTATCTGTACTACTTTTGGATTTTCCATCTTGTTCTCTTTCTAATAAAGCTGCTCAAATGCCTTTCAGAACCTCATCTTTGCAGTGTCTGACAGCAGCTTTTCCTAGCTGTGTGAATCCAGCCCTGTGCTGGATTCTCTTCCCACATTCAAACATCTCCCATTCAGGTGCTAGGCAGCTTCTCAAGCAAGCACTCTCTGTCCCTTCTCACTATGATCCTGTGGGTCCCCTTTCCCGTGTTCCTTGTTCCCTTCCCAGATCTGCCTCTCCAATTGCTTTGGCACACAATTTCAAGATAAAATAAGGCACCGGTGCTTGCCTAAATATAGCAGATAAACACCGAGCTGAGTTTTTGCCAGTATCAGCACCAGATTATCTCCTGATACTGCAGCAGAAACCTCAGAATGGGAACTACCCTTAAGCACAAACCTAAGAGGTTACTTTATGGGATGTGATGCAAGGAAGAAAGTCTGCCCTGGGAGATCTGCTAGGACTGTTGTGAAGGCCAGATTGCAATAACCCATTAACCGTTAAATCCTTAAATCGTTTCTAGGCATGTAACTGGCATTTCAGTTTATCTTTAACGCAGATTTAGGAAGCCACTTACCCCCACTGGCATATTCCATTACCAAATACAACGTCTTTTCAGTCTCAATAACTTCAAATAATTTTACTGCAAGAAAAATGAATGAGAAAGAGATTGCAGCTGGGAGTAAAAGCATAGCACAAACAAACAATTATACTCATGGAATGAGTATAATTTAAGGCCAGTGATAACGTTATATCATACAGAAACTTTATATCCTTCAGGTTAGCATTCTTTTGAGGGGGGAAAAAAGCAAAATTAATTTCTAAACCACAGTTGATAATAAAGCATATTAATTCACAATTTTCTCAGAAGTTTATGCACACTGTACAAATGAGTTCATGCTGAAATTAGTGTTTAATTTGACACAGATGTCTTTAAGATCATACAAACCTCCCTTGTATTGCTAGTAAACTGCTCACAGTCAGAAATCTGAGATTCTGACCAACTAAGAACCAAATGGATACCAGAAATGTTAAGTCTGACTCTCCTCAGATTGCAATAGTAACCACTCATTTAAAACAAATACAGCCCCACCACCACCCCCAAGAAAACAAAAAACAGCAGAAGCTATGAATGCTGAAAAAGCAACAAACAATTCAAGGGATGAGAAGGGAGTGCCTAGCATGTAATAACTTGTACACCTCGTCCATACCTTGTATGCAACAAGCCCTCTGGCCGATTCAGGACCATTAACTGTCTCTGGAACAAGACTGTCCAGCCCTCCTCAGCCAGAAGAATTGTCATCACAAAGTAGGGCCCTGAAGCTGTGGGGTAGGTGAAAGAACTAAAGCAGAAAGGGAAAATTACATACTTGGTAATTCTAATTTTCTGGAAATATCAGTCAGCAGGAGTCTTTCCTAGACTGAACTAATGGAGTTTTGCTACTCTCACCTAAGAAACTCATGCCTTTGGGTCTCAAGAGTAATTTCAGTGGAAGAGGGGAGTTAGGGTTCTTGACAGACCAGAGCACTCCACATCTCCTACTCTATGTAAGGCTTTCCTAGACTGAGCAGTTTACCTCCTTAGAGCAAAATTCTTGTTGCAAGCAGAGTCAACAAAGAAGGTGAGACAATGTAGCATTTACTGGATGCCTACTGTCCTATTATCTCAAAAAAAAGTTAATAGCAGTACATTCAAATAAAGTCAAACAGAGTAAAATGTAAACATTATAACAAAAAAAAAGTTTGCAGAAACGTAGGGCTCCTACCAATATTGGGATGATTCAGTATCTTCATTATTCGTACTTCTCGAAACAACTGCCAAGGAAGCAAGAAAATTTTCTTAGACGATGTTTATTTGGAGAAAGTTACACAAGATAGGTAAATTTAGTATCAAAAAGGAGACAGAAATGGTCAAAGAAAGTAGCATTAGCGTAAAATACAGAAAAATATAATGCAGTGAACTCCAGAAAACAATATACATCTTAAGCATTATATAAAAAGAACCACTACATATGAAAACCAGATTAATTTTTAAGCTTTATACAGACACACTAAGTTTTATAACCCTTTCTGGAGTTTCACATTGACCGAAATGAACAGATTATTCAACACAAGTTTTCAGTGTCTCTTTGCTCTTATTTCTCTGGTGACTGGCAAGCTCAGCCAACTACCCTGAATACAGACAGAACTGCAGGTGCAAATACAAGGTGCAGGACTACAGACAAGTCCAACAGGTGTTCAAATGGAATTGGATACCAGGAATCCTGATGTCCTCCAGTCCTGGCGCTCCACAGAGCTGAAGCAGGCGAGTTAACGTCTCACAACTACCAAATTTTACACTGGGTCACAAGCAGTGATGCCTCCTCTCCCCCCAGCAAGGTCTGAAGGATTATGATTCCTGCAAGTCTGCTTTATGATCCTGAGTCACATAACTAGAGATAACTGGACAAACTTATAGCCCTAAGCCTTATATACTTAAGACAATGGTGGATTTTTTTTTTTTAAACCAGAAACAAGAGATCATCGCTCTTAAGTTTCTATTCTTAAATTTATGGGTTATTAATTAGAGCTGCAGCAAGACTAACCTAGGTGCTCAAAGGACAGAAGGCAAATGAAAGAAATCCAAAATGACCACATAGTTTGGTGCTGTACACTTGAGGCTGATAATACTGATAAGCTTGCACTGGTTTACTTCAAGTGAACGACACATCCCCATCGTCAAGTCCACTCAGTGCTGTACACTCTTTAGTCCCTTATTGGGCTAAAGTAGGACGCTGAAATGAAGGAAGAAATTCTTCAGCACTTCAGAAAGTGGCTTCAGCACAATGCTTAGACATTTTGGAAACTTCTTAGCACTACAGCCCTCCTTACAGAGAAACTTGGCTCCACGCAGAAGTGCGTTGTTGCTGTTTTCCCCGTCTGATGTCTCTCTCCATTTCCAAAATTAGTCCCATTTGTTCAGGTCCAACCCTCACAAAAGGGTAAAATTATGCAAGCCAGAGACCAAACACCTCCTCAAGAGTAGCACTTTAGTGTCTATTTTATGATGGCTATGACTACAAGTTAAGAGAAATTAAAATTCTTTTGCTTAGACAACATTAATGGTTTTTCACTCCATTTGTGCAACTTCGTCATAACGTTTCTAAAATTCTGCATTTATTCTGCAAGACTATAGATCTTCTTGAAATTCAGCTTTTGATAAAGTACTATTGCTACAGCTTAAGAAATAACAATACAGTTCTGTACTTAAATTATTTAAGTATTTCACACTAATTACTGTGCATTTGCCCTATAACTGCCATTAAAACAATTCCAGAAGGAAGTAAAGACTAAAAGCATTTCTCTGAGAAAACGTGAACAGTATGATGCAGTTTGCTTGTGTACAATATGTAACACATGGGTATGTAATACTGTGCACCAGAATTAGCTTCAGCAAATATTCTTGTTTCCTCATAAAGTCAGTTATTGCCAAGAAAAAGAACATCACACCAGGACATTCTTTTTGCATTTTTTTGTTTTTTTCAAGTATTTGAATTTGTTGCACAAGAAAAAATTTCTCTGCTAAATCAGTATCAGCTGGTCAGAAGCTAAGAAATCTAAACCAATAAATGGTACACCTTCAGAAGAGCTTCTAAGCAGGTATGTGAAAAGCTGCAATTCCTGCCAAAAGATTAGAAAGATATTTCATAACTTAACTCTCTTAATGCTGGTATAAAAGTTACAGCAATGAGCACATACCTTCATAAGCAGGATTCAAATATGAGACTTCTATAAAAAGTAATTTCAAATCTCACAATTATATATTTCAAGTAAAGCACATAGTTTAAGATTCAAATTGATTTTACAGTGACATGAAATCATGAAATTTTGTTCCACGTGTATTTTTTATTTCCATAAAGGAAAAGCCTATTAGAAAACAGACACCAAAGTCTATTTTCTTCAAGACACAACACTACTGACCTCCAGTCTGATGCAGATACTTTGTTATATGAAAGAAACATTTTGGTCCAGTTCTGAATAGATTACATCACCAAGACTGGAAGTATGGGTAGTTTATTTACAAAAATGAATAATTTTTTTACAGCATCTTGTATTGCATATCCTGTGGTGTCAGTCTCCCTATAAACTCATGAGAGCAGGGAAAGAGAAATCAGCAGAGTAAGAATTGAAAGAATAGCTTAAAACTTGGAATCTACCTGCGGGTACCTGCTGACTAAATGGCTTGCCCTGAGAAAAGATTAAAAAACCCTAAGTGGTTGTACTCCTATAAAACTCCTTTCCCAAAAGCCCACCCACTATTGAAACTACAGTACACAAGGTTGGCTTCTTCAAGGGGAGATGCACATTCTTCTCAGTTTGTGCTCTGCAGTCATTACCAGCTTCTGACAAGTTTCCAGCAGTGTTTACCTGTAACTCGACATTTTCAAGACCTTTTTCTCAAGTAACTCAGGTAAAGGACATCTTGCAAATTAGGCAGAGGTAACTTCCATAGTCTGTAGTACTGCTACGTAATGAAGTCAAACAGCTTCAAAGCTGCTTGATGTGACACATACCTGCCGACCCGTGAAGAAAGAAATGTTTGAAAGGCTGGAAGAACTGAAACAATGGAGCAGCACTGTGTGGAGACCACAAACACAGCCACATTACACCTTGTGTAGTTCCTGGCCCATAGGGTCCAACCAGATGTCTAAGTGTCTCTCAGCAGAGTGTGCAGACAGAACAGGGAACCTTATTTCAATATAGTTCAAAACAGCAGAAAGGGAACAGGATGGAATTTGGACAAATGAACTGTCCTCTGAAGTCCTGGTGCATATTCAGGATTTCATTTGGTCCAGTATAAATGCATACTCTTAAAAATTAAGGAAATGCCAATGTGCACCCCAACTTTCCCTCACAAGAGAGAAACAATCCAGAATATCTCTGAATGATGGACAATACTTCAATAAAAATGTTAACAATATTCAAGTATTAGAGTACATTATTTTACATTGCAACTCCGCAATAAATCTCCCCCGGTCATTAACACTTGTTACATCACTAATTATATATTTACAAATAGAGACACCTTTAAAAAATAGCTAGTACACCCCTCAATAACACCCAGGATACATGTCTTTGCATATAGAGGTATTTAAACAAAAAGACTATAGTTATTTCCTACAAAGTCAAGTCTGTTAAATTCATAAAAATCTGGACATAACAGTGATATTGCTTCTCCTTTCACGACACAGCAACCTGTAGAATTATAATCTATTTTACTGATAAAAAATAGCATTTTCAGAATTCAGGCATATCTGGTTTTCTTGAGCAGCAGTGTACTGCTCTCTCAGAAGGTATAAGTGCTCCCTGACTTCTCTCCCCCAGCTCTACCACACATTTATAGGACTGCTCTTCATACTTAAAAAAGTGCTACAATTCAAAAAAACCCTCTTGAACAAGCATCTCCTCGTTGTAAAGAGGCTGTAGCCTTAATAGTTTCACTTACAGAAAAGAACAGTCAGCACCATACTGAATTCCTAAAACTTGCACTTATGGAAAAGGCACAAGACTTAAAAATTCGATTCCTGCATTCCCAGCTTAATTTTTCAGGGCACAGATTGCAGAAAGTACAAAGATCTTATGTCACACCATTGATAACACTTCTACTTGCTGCCAGATTGACAGCTATGTTTAAGATTTACTATTTTAAGTCACTACAATCAAACTGAAAATCTTCAGTTAACCAAGGGTTTTTCTTGCTTTGAAAGATGTACTTGAACACTTCTCTAGTTTGTAAACCATTTGAGAAGGGATGTTGCAAAAAAAAAAAAAATTGCTTTCAAATAACATACTGAAATTGTTTCAAATCTTCTACTACTTCTTTACTTCTGTTTTTCTTAACAACAGAAAGAACCTAAGTTCATGTCTTCAAATATGTTTCAAGAATAAAAAGCTCACTGATCCTTAAAAGGGGAAAAATCTGAAATATAATTTCCTAATTAAACCTATTAAGGGGGGAAAAAAGCACCTTCTGCTCCACTAGCAGTTTGCAGAAGAGCAGCAGAATGCTATTTCAGAAACATCCCTGATAAAGCCAGTACAAGACAACACTTCCAATGCAGCAGACATGCAGAAAATAGAACAGCTATTTTGATATAAATTTGAGTTATGACAAAACCCAAATACTTATATTTGGGAACAAATTACAATAATGACAATGGAAAAGGTAAGTCAGTACAATATGTTACTATCAAGATAGTAACAAAGTCAACAAAAAAAGCCAGCTCTGTCTTCTAAACAAGCGGCCACTGAGTAAGGTGGGAACTATATACCGAACAAACTAAAACCAAAACAAATCCAACATTGATTTCCTAATTAAAGAGGTAGAGGTCCTGAAGTGAGATAAGGAATGTAATTTAAGACTATCACATTGCACGCACAAGAAAGCAAAATTAAAAATTCCCAAGGTCATCTTACTTAAACCTCCAAATGTCAGGAGACCACCCCAGTTAAAACAACTATGTCTGAAGTACCCTCTCCATGCTACATGGCATGAATGCCATTGGAGAGAACACCTACAAAAAAACTAAATGCTATTTGCTTTTATACCCGTGACTAACTACAGACCCAGCTTGCATGACACTTTCAGCAACTGAAGTATGTGCTCAAATGTTTCTGTTTACAAAACAGAATGGTGCATGCCAAGCTGGGATGACTCATTTCACTTAATTAGGTCAGTAGCAAGTACTGTGGCAAAACCTACTTGCACTTAGTATCCAGTGAATGGAAAGGGGATGGTTTTGTCAATGACCCTGTGCCTAAGATCACTACAAATCTGTCTTGTTTGATTAATAACAATCAGCAGTGACTGAAGGCCCAGAAGTTTTGCTGAACTGCATATAATTTGTAAGTTTTGAAGTTCTAGAGACTCTCCTCTCAACCATGTGAATTTAGATGGCTTCAAACTTAGGAGTGGTATTTTGTGGCAGTAACGGACTCCAGTGTTCCTCTGTAAACTTTTATTAGACAAGTGTCTGTTCCTGTTAACACAACACTACTATCACCACTTCCCATTCCCAGCATTACCTCTAGACAAAAAAAATAGACTACTAACAGCCCTATGTACAGTATAACCCTGACAACAAAATTATAAAAATTCACATTACAGTGTTACTAAATGGTACATAAAGAATCACAAACATTATGTTCAGTGCAGAAAGAAAAATAAGGATGACTGATTTCATAGAACAGAACAAGAATTTCTGTTGTTTTATTCACAGTTCACAAATGACCCATCAAAACACTAACAGAAGTGCTTCTGAGCATGCTAATGAGCCACCCTCTTACCCTTATTTGCTTTTTATTTACAGTTGCTTCAATGACTGTGCAAAAACTGTTCTTAAGCTTATTTAAAAGCTTTCAGGGAATCAGTATTCGGTCACTCACAGTCACAGTTGAAGACATACAGGGTTTCAAAACAAAGATTATTTTTTCTGAAAGTTATAATGAATATTCTACAAAGGAAAACTACGTATCAACAAATGATCTCACTTTCCAGTATAGGCAGAAGATGTATGGGATAAATATCTTTAGAAGCTATTGAAGAATGAAATTGTGTTTAAATCATTAAACTTAAAACTTCTCTCCTTAGCCTGCTATCAGCTGCTTCTAAGTGTACCTAATGCAGTTTATGTTGTTACCAGCTTTGCATTTGAAAGACAAATAACAGCAGCAATGCTGTATGAGTATTCTGTGTACTATTTGTGCAGTTTGACAGCATCTTTTGTAGGCCTTGAAAGTTTTATTTATACTTGGAACAATTTGTTGAATTATTATTGAATATATTTTGTGAAATGTAACTTATTTATCATAAAAACAACTGTCCCAGAACTAAGTTTTTCTTGCTTAGTTTTCCATAAAGTTTTAACATTTTTTACCCTCTTATTGCTGAACAATGAGACAAACTCACCTAGCTCTCCAAAAGTGAACAGCCAGCTAGGTAGGAAACAAGCTACATGAGCAGCACAGGATTTCCACAATATCCTCTGTCACATACTGCCTCTGTGGGTCCCTCTTCACTAGCTCAAATATCAGCAAAGAGATTTGCTTAATATAAGACATAGGACTTAACAACAGCAAAGCTTTTGCATGGACTGTACAGCAGGTTGAATTAAAAAAAACAAATCTGGAAGAACTCACACTCAAAAGTACTACAAAAGAGAAATTAAAGCAAATGAATCAAGTATAAAAGAAATAAAAGAAAAAAGAAATTAAAGCAAAGCTGTTTATAACTCCCCATAACCAAAGTTACACAATTAAAAAAACAAAAAGTAAGGGTAGCCAGAGATAAAAGAACAGCAACAAGCTCTGGCCTCTTTCTCTCATTTCCACAGCTACCAACAGCAGCAGTCCAGTATTTGTAAACAAAAAAAAATCCCAAATTTTTTTAATGGGCATCCTCCAGTAGGACAATACAACATTTCTGTCCTTCAGCCACAAAACACATGCAGAGTTAAATAGTAAAAAAAACCCTCAAACCAAACAAAAAACCCCAGGGTTTTGATAAAACAATTATCAGCATGATTATAAAGGACTTCTGAATTTCTTTCTTCAGGCACAAACACACAAGACCGTTCTGATTATATTCAGTCATTTTCACAATTCTATACACAAAAAGTAATTGTCACATGTCCCTTGAGTTTAGCAAACATTTTATTAAAATTGAAAGAATATAGAGACGAAGGTAGAGAAACCCATTAAAGCAATAAAAACCAGTACTCTAAGTCCACAAAAAACAATTACTCCATTATAGAAAAATCCAAGAAAAATACCATCCTTTACAGCATTACATCTTGATTTAGTATGTAGACAAAGTATTCATGTACCTAATTAAAAACAAATTTTACTCTTGGCAAAAAGCAAAGCTAGAGGAGGAAGGAAGAGCAAAACAGCAATGCTTATACAAGAACCACATCGAGTAACTGCCCCCAGACAAATGGTATGTGCACATTATAGCAAAGACAATAGGATTTCACCCTCTCCCAAGGTCATATGTACAGAAAGATGTTGTTTAACAGGATAAAGGGATCAAATGTTTTTGTCAAGTAAATAAAAGGATCACAGTTCATCTGTTTACAGAATTTCAGATGTTATGGTCTATTCTTACCTTTTGCAGACTAGTAGGATTTAGCTGGGTTTTATCTATTATTTTCACAGCAACCTTGGTTAAAAAAAAAAACAAACATGAATTACTAAACTCAGAAAAAGGTTTGAACGAAAATATATTGCACCTCTTGGAGCAAATGCATAGATTCACCTCTAAGACATGCATATGCATCTACTTCTATACATTTCATCAAGAAAAAAGGGTAAACCTATTAGGATGTCAGAATTTTGCAAGCAAGGAATTTGTTTTATACTTCTGTCAGTGTTTGGACAGAACAATGTTATCTTGTCCACTGCAAAACCAGGCTCTCCTAACACAGCATCTATCAACAGATTATCAGTATCAATGGAATCTACCCACCAATATATTTCTCTTCAGTTTTGGAAATGCTTGGGGACGAACAGACCCCCTCCCAGACCCAAAATACCCCCTGATGCACAACAAACTTTTGGATCTTTTCCCCGGGAAGCTACATTTTAAAAAAGGAGGTGGGTGGTTAGGAGAAAGCATCTCAGTTAACTTCTTCTATATCCTGAAACAGCCTCTAGAAGAAATACTAATTATAAAGATAGCCAAAGGGAACATAAAACAGACTGTCAGACTTTTTTCTTTTATTTTTTAAAGGCTTACCTCTCTTCCAGTAAGCACATGCCTTGCCAGTTTGACTTTGGCAAAATTTCCTTTTCCTATTGTTTTCAGTAAGCGATAATTTCCAATGTGAGGATGCTCTTCATTTGTAGATGTAATGGAGTTTCTACATCGGGGGATGTTTTGTCTGCTACTTGACTTGATAGGCTGGACATGTGGTTCAGTGTATCCATCCACAGAGGTATGCTGGAAGGCAGACAACATAGTTGGGAATTTAGCTACTTGGGTTTTAGGCAGTTGCAACAGAATAGACTAAAAGCATAAAAAGGTGCAGAGGGGAGTCACTTATTTACTTTTACAATATAACTGATAATTCTGGACAGCAGCCTAAGGGGAACATGCTGTCTTTGGGCAGAGTTTGATCTGTGTCTCGTGAAAAAAAGCATGCAGAAAGATTTTACCAGTCCAAACTAAAACTAGAGACGTCTAGGCAGTAATCAACAAACCATTACAGACCTTTTTAAAATATGCTCAAATACACAGTATAGCACTATGTTGCCTGTCTAATCATAATCAAATTTAGTCTTTTAAAAATACACAGTACAAAATATACTTGTACTTTGATATATTTGGAAACAAGGTTTTACTCCATTTTTTTCCCCCTTAACTTTCTTCACTCAAATAACATTACCAAAAAATTTTTTTTTCAAGTAAGCTTTGTTCCCCAAACATGTTGGCATCTTTTTGTAAGTAACAGAAGTTCTCATTCGAGTAACAATCTACATTTTTATTTAAAAATACCTATTCTCTAAAAGTCTGTGATGTCTCATAAAATATTTTAAGTCTCAAAAGTCTGAAGAACTAAAAGGAAGTTATTTTTAATGCATGCCAACACATCATCCCACATTAGATGTTAGTCACTGAAATCTGCAGTGCTTCTGTACTCTAACTTCCAAGTATATAAGGGGCAAGATACAGATGGGGCTTGGAAATGTTCCAAGGAGAAATCCAAGTAATGAAAAATATCAAAGGGGTGGTAAGTGCTTCAGTATTTCAAATACTTTCTAACAGTGGCAGATGGGTACAAACGCTTAACAGGTATAATTTAGCTTCTAATCTTTCAAGTTACAGATTTTTAAGGTTGGCAAATACTGGAGGCAGAAACAGTGTCTTCCCAGACCAGTTTTTAGATTTTATAACAGAAAGGCATGCTTACTCCCAGCTAAGCATAAAGCACCACCAAAGCTCAAGAGACACCTTAATATTTTCCCATTACTGACTGCCTCAATCAAAAAGTGGATATCTGTGTACAGAGCACTAACTGAGCCTGTTTCTAGATCCTTGACCTTAAGCAGACTGAGGGCAGCCAGAGATTTCACTGTTTCTCCCAATACTCAACATTGTTCTCAGCTGATCTAACCCATCATTCCTTACGGAATTAATTATTTTCGTATACAAAATAGAATTTAAATCAGTACTTCCAGCTTCAGTGTGCATTTATTATAGACTGAAGTCAAACCCATCCTGTAAACACTCAGGCTTACAGACAGTCCCACTGAACCAAATGAGATTATTTCAGGACATAAGCACTGGTGGAATTGGGAAAACTAGCAAACAGCTGCAACACAACCGGAAAAAACAAGGAGTTTACCACAACCAGAATGTTCTTCCCAAATGTAGCACAACTCTGCTTACATCACCTCCAGCATTATTAATTATTCACTATGGCCAGGAGAATGGCCCTAAATATAATTTTGTTTGTCTTTTCATTACCTGAGTCTCTCTGCAAAACACTACTGTACTCCCACTGCTAAACTGTTCTCCAAATTACTGGGGAACCAAGCGAGCTAGGCATGTTTAGATTCTGTATATCAGACAAATTTATTCAGCCATGAAATAACATGCTAGTAATAGTATTTACCCTTTAGAAGCACATAATTAAAATATTTTCTGTGGACTTGGAAAGAGAAGATCAGAAGGACAGCCTCAGGCAAGAAGGCTTGGAAAAATTCCTTCACAATCGGACACTAGTCTCAGATGTGATAAGCCACAGTCCAAATAAAAGTCTTCCCTAAAAATACACCCTGCGAGATCAGTATCAGTATGGTGCTAATAATGAATATTTTAGCTGTACCTAGAACCCCATCTGGAGCTACAGCACTGTGCCACACAAGCAAGTTTTAAAAGTTTCTGAGCCTGTTTACATACAGAATTACATCTTCACTACAGGAAATCCGATGCCCACCAGAAGCATTAGCAACCCTAATATCAATTGCCAGTTTCCTATGCTTCACTGGATTAGCCTCCTCCCAGTGGATAGTCGGAGACATGTCTTAGATAAACAGTTGGATAGGCAAGCTAAACCAGCGCCAGGGACAAAGAATAAGATGGCCTCACAGGACAGATGATTTTAATGCAGATTTAACAGGGAAAGCATCATTTAATCATAATGGCAATATAGCACAGTACCAAATCTGAAGAGAGGGAAAAAAAGTAACAAGGTTCTGGATTTTGGTCTTTTTGTGACAGTAAAACTAAGTCAGCTGCATGGTTCCTAATTATTCCCTCTTAAACAGATTATCTTCAGAGTCAACCATTCTCCCCAGCTATTCCCAATGATGATAGAAATCATGCATAAAGAAGGTCAAGTTTCCTAGTCTGTGAGCCACATGTAAATAAATATATACAATTTCTGAATTTGAACAACACTGAATGAAATTCAAATTATTCTTAAGTCTTGTAATAGGCCTCTCTTTTGCACATAAACAGCTTGCTACTGTTGGAAAGTACAGAGGGATTTAAAGTAGAATCTCATCAACTTCTAGAAATTAGCATTCAAAAAAATTACAACAAAAGCTTAAGAAGTTGAAAAAAAAAACATTCAAGGTCAACAACAGTATCTCAGGGACTATTTCCAAACAATCCTGAAGCTGAATTTCACAGAAGCATGCAACATCCACACTGTTTAGAAAGACAGGCTACATAGTTTTAAGATCCTTCTGGTCCATTACAATACAGTCATTCATTATGCATCAGCTACTATGTGGCTATTTAAAATGCCATTTCAGTAGAACAACCTCTAAATTCTGAGAAATTTTTCAGGGTGCTGGAAACAAGGGGATAGTAAAACCCAGCTCTCTTCTTGAAGTTCACTGCCATTTAAAAACATATCTAGCAAACAACCTGAATTTCCCACACAGGATTTTAACTCGGAATTACGTTATTTCTCTACATACCCTAATCACATATCTCAATATATGTATAATGTAGTGGGAAACACTGCCTTACTAGTACATCATGAATATGACTCTCAATATATTCAGTTTATGTCAGTGTAAAATAATGTGTCTAGAAATAAGAAATGTCTAATTTTGTTTTTAAAATAAAATGCAGTTTTAAACAAAAACAAGGTGCAGGAGTAACAAAAGTTTAGAGGTGGAACTACTAGAGCAGCCATTTAGGTATTTTGCACGCTAATCAAGTACTTAAAAATAAGAACATAAAAACTCATGCAAAACAAAATCCACTGTGTTTTCAGAAATCTCAAAAAAGTGCTTCTAGTTTAAATTGTCCAAGTGTTCCAAGTTTAAATTGTCACTGAAGAGAGTGCGATTAACACTTATTACTCCCAGTTAGGTTTGTTTCTGACACGTTCCATCAGAGTTACTACAGAAAGTCAATGGCACTAAGATCACAAGAGAGTTAACCTGAGCCAGTGCTTCCCCAAGACTCAAAGCTATCATTTTCTTTGTTTACCCAAGGTAACTCTGCCAAAGCAAGATGACCCGATGGCCAGACACATTATCTTTGAGAAAGTGCAGAAGAACTAACCCCACCAAGTAGGTACAAAGTGTGGGCTCCACTACTTAACATATCCACTTATTAGCCACTGGAGTAGTATTCTCATGGATTATACACGGTAATTAAATTTACAGCATAACTTGTATTAACCACTCTTACAGCTTAGTCTTGGGAATTCCCCAAAACCATTCTGGTCACCAATCCACACAGCCTTTCTTGCTCAAACAACACTGAAGGTCTCCACAGTCCTTCAGAGTAAGAGGGTAATTTCCACACATCGATCTGCTGACAAACACACCTCACTCGATTAAACAAACCTTTTAGTGCTCAATTTTCCCCATCTCGAACTATCACAAGGCAAATTCCTTGACAGAGTCAGCCCATGGAAGCAAAGTATGCACATGCAGTGCTAGAAAAGGCACATCATCACACTTCCTCTCTCAATATTATATCCTGTTCTGGACTTAAGTACATTGCAGCCAATTTTTATATTCATAACTCGTAACAGTTTCAAGCATGTGCCACACACATGAGCATTTGTAACAGATGTCATATTTTGCAAATATGCGAATATTTTTCAAAATAGCTAGCCCAGACAGAGGGAGTCTGAGGGGCTGAGAAGACCATCTTCTATATTGCTGTGATCTGTAAGAGCTTGGATAGACAATACAGGGGAAGGGGATAGAGGTGTGAATTAACATCCTGAATGTCCAGCTGTTTTCATGTTTTAACTGCTTGCTGCCTGTAACTATTCCTTTAGGACGTAGGAGCTTCCAGCAAGCCACCTAAAGCAAGTCCTCTTCTTTTACTGAAGTAACAATCAAACTAAGCTGGAAGAGTCAAATATTTTGAAAGCTCTGGGTAAGCCACAGTGTAGAAACCAACAGAGCTGTTCAGACTGGATTGTTCTGCATACTCACGAAGAGCATCCCAAGGTCCAGGCACACAGGTATGATGCACAGTGCAATGGATGAGATTATAGCACCTAATCCCTCAGCTTGCATCAGAAAAAGGAGATTGCCTCCTCTTCCAGGTACACTTCACATCTGCACAAAACTACAGCCTACCCTTGCCACACGTACACATCACTTCATACCACAATTATTAAAGCATTAATTTTTCCCATCTCTCAGACACATGAAGCAGTGCTTTGGAAGGGGCAATTAAAAAGACTGAACGTATGCACACAATTTTTTTCATATTTTCTTATCAATAATTAAATGCACACTAGATTGGGAATGCATGATAGAAACTTTGCTATTAAAAACCCTCCAAAACGAAAAGCAACCAACCTTCTCCATTGAAACAGCAGATAACATGCAGGACTAAGCTCAGAAAAACTCGAGCAACAAACACGCAGAGTGAGAAAAGAAATATATACAGATTTTAAATCAGATACCAAGGTCAATATATGGCAGAGACAGAAAAGAAGCAGACAAAACTGTGACAAAATTTAACATGTATGCATACCCCATGCTTGCTCATGCATGCTTTCCAGAAGTGCATGAAGAAAATAATCAAATACATGCATGTGCATCCTTCTGCTTAGATCAGATTTACATAATATGTAGAAATTCCAGGCATGAACTTCTGAAAGAGCTTGAAGCTATCAGCAATAAGATACAAGGATTTTGAATAAAGCTGGCCTCAGTCAAGCACACGCAAACATTTCATTAACTGATGCTGCAACTCTGAAAATCATTTTATAAAACTTTCAAAAAAATCCAATCTATAGGCAATATATAGTATTAAAAGTCCAATATACGGTATTAAGAGAGATACTGAACAAAATAACTTTCCCCTTATTCTTTTTTTTGCATCTTTTTCCTTTTCTTCCCAGCTGTAATATTCTGTATTTCATGAAAACAATTTCAAAGCTAATAGCAAAACATTTCTATTGCAAGGTGAAATACAATCCCTTAATGCCAATAGACAATAAAGTTCCCTTTCTAAAAGCAGACATATAATATACAGTGGCGAGAAGGAAACTCATGCTGAGCACTGAGTAAAATCTTATTCTGTGTTTGTTACGACGGAATCTAAACCCCTTAAAAGTTTTGGTGGATTTTTTGGTTCTGTTTGAGATTTTTTGTGGTTTGTCTTTTAAGTGCTCAACATAGATCAACATATGTGAGACATATCAGAAACAAGCTTACACACTTCAAGACAGAATTGTTTTTCTACTCACAAGCTACACAGGCTGCAATGTTTACAGCTCTATACTCGAAGCAATCTAGGATAGAAAACAGCCCATTATCTACCAGTGCAGCACCAGACAGAGCTAGTAAGAGTTTCAGAACTTCATACACAAGGATCTTCAGAATACTTCTGATTTTCATACGGTGCACCAACCTGTATTAATCCTGTGCATGTTATATTACTCTCGCTCCCTTTATTTTTTTTTTAAACACAGTACTAACATCATGTGGAAGGGTGGAGTTCATTATCACATGGAATCACAGATCCTTTTTATTCAAAGGATAAAAAAAAAAGTGCTAGTCTATCCCTGAGATGTCAGTGAAAACATTTCAGAAAAACAAATACCTTCATAGCATTAAATCAGGTCTTGTAACCTGAACTCAACTAACACGCTTCCTCCTCCCCCTGGGCCCGAAGCCCTCAGCCCGGCCAGGCGTGCAGGTGCAGCAGAACAGGACCTTCCTGCCTTTGTTCCATTTCACTCAGAATTGGCACAGTTATTTCAACCTGGCACTTTCCTTCCTGACTCATCCCAAACACACAAACAAGATTTTCCAGGGCTAATTCAGGACAGTCAGCCCATATCATCTCCATTAATTGCTATGACAAAACTGAACCCTCCCCGTAGCCCCAGTGAAAACTGTGACAAGTCAGCTAAAAGCTGCTGCAGTAAACCACAGGTGGAGCCAAGGGGAGGGAAAAAAACCCCAGAGTTTTTCCTAAGATGCTCGTTTACTCATTTTTATTTGTCATTTGGTACAATGCTAGAAGCTACAGTCAGCCCTACCAAGCAAAAGAGTAAAACATCTCCTACCTTGTCAAAATAAAATGGCTAAGGTCCCTCACCCATGAAACCTAACACAAACCTATCTCTTTGAAGAAAAGCACTTATGGAAGGGGGAAGGAAAGAGAAAGGCTCCTGGACATATTTAAACACAGTCCTTCAGAAACAGAGTTCTTTCCACATTTCTTTCTAGCCATTGCTCTTTTCTCAGGAAGTGATCAGTTTAACTTCATCAATCTTTTTTGACTTATTACATGGGATCTTCAAACCTGCCAGCACAGAGCTCCCAGTGAGCATTCCCAGCTCACCCAGAACATCTTGCCGGCACCCAGAGACACAAGCAGCTACAGGGCACTACTGATTCTGAATGTACAGCACCCACAGTTTGCTCCAAAAGCCTCAGTGAAACAGGAAGAAGACTACATGCTAATGTTCACCATTCATTCAACCAACTAAACAGGAACAGGAACACACCCAGAAAGCGAAACTTCTGGCAAAGGAAACTGGCAGGAGTTTTTATTGCACTTACAAATGATGCAGCCAGGTAATTTTTCAACCGGCCTCATAAAAGACAGAAGAGACATGAAACAACTTATGGTTCAGGATCATGTCAAGCATACGGAGCTTCTCAGACATTTTCAGGGGCACAAGAAGTGAAAAATGCTTTAATATCAAACTTCAAAACCGAGGGGAAAGGGCTGTCTCTAGAGTCTAGAGACTACAATCTGGAAACCTGAGGCTTTCCTCCAGACAAGGAAAACAGAAGTACGAGGCAAGGTTTACTCACAAAAGAGCGACCAGATTAGAGTGTTAAGTGCGTCTGACACAGAAGTGGTCTAACTGGGACCAGGCTCTGAATCTTAACTCATTCCTTCTCTCAAAGTTTATGAAACGAGAATGTTTTCCTTATCCACTGTGTACCTAAAACAACTCTGGATAAGTCCCCATGTGGCATGACAGCTTCTGAAGCCACCCCAACACTGCCCATGTCTACACCTCCTTACAACCCCACTACCAATGGGGCAGCAGGACAGGCAGCCAGCACAGGCATCCAAGCCAGACAAACCCTGGCAACTCTTCTGCCAGGGTAACTTCCAGCTCCCTGAGCACACGGACCCCCAGACAGTTCCCCAAGCATCAGCACAGGGCCATGGAGAAAGGGAAACATCCAGCACCAGGAATTCAGCACCACATCAGCTCTGCATTAAGCTCTCACAGAACCACACTATCAGGACAGGAACAACATGGAAAAGAAAATTGATCACACCACTTTTCTTGATAATCCAGAGGCAAATTGACACCAGTAGCGAAACTTTAGCTAGGAGATACTTATTCCCATTCCACAACAGCGTAAAAAACACAGAAGGACTGGGAAAAAAACCCCAACACAACAACAAAAATCCCCCAAAACACAAACTCCTAAACCCATCAAAACCAATCCCACAAACAAATAAACAGACTTGCTTATTTGTGTTGTTTACCTGCACTGTGTGTGTGAGACAGAGGAGTGCACCCTGTGAGCCTAAGAAGCTCCCCTTTAGGGATGACATGCATGGGCAAAGCACCCTTAACGTTTCTGCTACACAAAACAGAAAGTTAAGTTACTCCTTTAACAAGCTGGACAGCATTTCTAAAGGCTTTACATCCCCATTACTGCATTCATCCAATGGATCCAATGATGAATTCATCAAGACAGATCACCATCTCATTTTGAAGACTATCTTACCTCAAGGTCTTATTAAATTCCTGAAGTAAAGCTGGCTCCTAAAAAGTGATGAGATGACCAATTAAAATATCCAACCTGATAGCAATACATACTAATTGATGCACACATGTCCTAGAAAAGAAACTGTCTAGAGCAGTGCAGGACTCTGCAGTGTTTGAGGATGATGTCAAGCTGTGTTTCAAATGCAGTTAACCAATGTTCAGAAGGGTTTTCCAATATTTTCTTGACATATCCCTTTTAGGAATCTAAAGGCTACAGAGACTCATCATTATATCTCCCTTCATACAATACAGTACATACAAAATAAATGTAACAAAGTAATCCTCAAAATTAACTTGTTGCCCAGTTGTGGGGGGGAGCATGAACTTATAGCAGATTAACAAGGCCTATTTCATGCCCTTCCACAGGAGCTGTAGCCCTCAGCAGGGAACCTTCCTGAGCTGGAGAGAACTTTCATGGCCTCTTGCACTAGAGCATACGAGCTCAGTTTCTCCAGCTTCAAGGTTTAGTACTATGTGCTGGTCCAGCTCTCTGCAACAAGGACTTCTGACGTCATTAACAAGTCTTGCCTCAGCAGAGTGAAGTGCAGAGTGCCTACTGGGCCTCACCTGCCAAGGAGAGGTGGTTTTCATATTCAAGCCAGGATATCATCAGGCCCAGCATTCTGCAGACATTTTTTTTTCATAAGTATTGATACAAAGGTTGACTTTGAGGAGTAACACATTTTGTCACAGGAAAAGCAGACACCTTCCTAAGAGGAGGAAGCACCTTAGATGGCATAGGACATTCCTACCAACAAGCCTGCACTCAAGCAGCAATCAGTTACAATGGTTTTGTCTACTGAGAGCAGTCTAGCAGAGCCTGACCTGAGGGTAGGAGCTGCAGATAGTTATAAGGACACCACTAAGTTTACGCTTTCAGAAGACCAACTATGCTTTACATACAGAGCAAGATTATGGTGATGTATCCAAGCCAACCAGTATAGTGGAACTTGGTGAACTCAAAGAAAACAAACAGAGCAAAATGAAGACAGCCTTCTGCTGAGTGCTCTCTACCTTGTTTTTCATGTAAGTGTTAATTAACAGATCAAATAAAATGTCCTCAGTTGGGCTGCAGTAACTATTTACCTTTATGTGGATAATGCTACCCCACATTTCAGCTTAGTAAATATATTTCCAACAGATTCATGCTTAACTTTAAGCTGTCCAAACACTGTCTGGCCCTTGGACCAGCTCCTATCTTATGATCAAAGAGTGCGTTTTACACAGAGCTGAGACTACAATTTCCGTGGAGCCCCTTGTTTCTAAACATGTGCAACCACCTATTTTAACCTTTGGGCTTCAATTATTTATTAATCAGAAACTACTGTAATTTTGCACTTTAGAGATGCATGCAACTAGACAGCTAATTTAAAAAAAAAAAAAGGCAACAATATTCCTAAAAGATTTTGCAAAGTATGTAACACAGCTAGAAAAAAAAGAATACATTTCTTCAGATGTTTTAAACTGGCTGATACAGTAATACAGTAGATAACAAATACTGACAATATCACACATAGGCACCAGATACATGTCAACGTCCTGAATTCAAATCATAAACAGAAATCGTGTGTGAGTGTAACTGAGATATAAAAGCCAAGCACAAGAAAAAGAAGAAATAAAATAGTCCACGTTATGTAAGTCACAGGAAGTGAAAAAATATAAATCACAGAATGCGTAAAAAAATTAAAACCAACAGATGCTGGATTTACCCAGCACATTAAAATAAAAAGGTAAGAAAATGTGGAAGAACTAATGTACATGTATGTACATATATATGGTTAAAACTTAAGACAAGCCAAATAATCTACGATTAGAGGTTTGAACAAATCTAGTATATATTCAAAATGAATACAGTCATTAAAATTAGCAGCCAATCCAACAGTAAGAGAAAAGACACGTGACTTTCCCTTGAGTCCTTGATAATCTGTGGGTGAAGAATCCCAGATCCTCAGCAATGGGCTTTACACATATCCCAGCCTGCAAACTGTCAAAATTGGACACTTCCAGACTTCTTTATCTAGATGGTGAGATACAACAAATAACCAGTAGCAGCAATGGTGGCCTCCAGCCCTCCACTACCAGGGACAACTCTTGGTTCTGTCATGAGCCGAACATCAAAACAGTTTGGGTAACATTAAAACAACATGCCTGGAAATCTCCAGCTCGAGTAGCTGGATTAATTTGATTCAGTCTCAAGGAAGAGAAAGCAGAGAAGTCATGGGAACCTGAGGGCAATGTCAGCAAGTGACAGGAACTACCAATCTCCCTACCAGAAACTGGGAATCCGCCCTCAAAATCTCAAAGGAAAGTTATCCTCCTGCAGATTTCAAACGGACATCACTGAATTACTCCAAGTCTTAGGATGAGCTGTCAGCAATGTTTTGTTCTCTCTTCCACCATCAACCTGTCAAGGGTCCTAAAATGCTCCTTGCCTTTTAAAAGATGAGGAAAGCCACTGCACTGTAGGAAGGATGATCACGTATCCTTCATGCAATGTTGCAACCCCTAAATTATCACAGACTCCATGGTAATTTTTTTCCTTAATTTACCAAACTAACTAGAATGCTTCCAATCTCAGGGGATGAGAGCTACCGTGTTAAATATCTTTCTCATTTCACCAAGCAGTTAACAAACCAGCTGTTCATTTCCTACTGCCTTCCTATGACCCCAACAGCTGACCTGGAATCAGGCATAGCTTTCTACCCTTTCTCAAAAATTATGTGGAGGTATACTTTACTCAAATATACATAAATGCTACCTGCCAACATACCTGACAGTCTCCCAGTTTGCTTTTTTATTTTCCTCTGTTTGTCACTAGCTGAGCTAGTCTTAGAAATATCTTCAATTAAATCAAGATAATATTAGGAAAATGGCTCATGCACCATTAACATTTCACTTTATCATAACAACTCTAGTTAATAGTCAAGTATTATATTTAATTTGGCTTCTTCAGGTTAGTAATTATTATGTGACAGTAAAGACAACAAACACATGGATAAAGGAGTCCAGTTTGTCTCTTCTATGCTACTCCAGAAGGCTTGACATCACTCACTTTGAAAACAATTCTACTGAAACTTAATATTACACATCACTACGAAATGGATTTAATGAATAACAGTGAAAAAGCCTGCACACAATAACAAAATACAAGGTTTTACAAAAGGTAAAACAAAACTAGTAATGGTAACAACAGCATCAGTAATAATAATCAATAAGTTATCTTGCAGTATTTAGAAAACATTCTTATGTTTCTCATTTTTATATGAGCACTATACTTCTGCAATCACTGGGTAAGCAAAAATAGCTTTCTTAAAAAGGACCTTTAAACGCAGTTTTAATTTTATCAGTCTACTTTGCACAGGCTGAGGGATTAGATTTCCCTTAGCCTGACTACGAACACTGCTGTAGTCATATATTCTCTAATAGTAATTATGTCTTCCATTGACTAATTTCAGCACCTATTTTAGCTCAACCCTCATTGCTCATACCAACTTTCTGAGGATAAGATTTCTCTGGACTATGCAGTAGATGGAGCAAGAGTTTCATTGTGAAGTGCTTTTATAAATTTTCTTTGTTCATGTGCATCTTATGCCCATAACTGGAAGAAAGAACTCTAAAAGCAGCCAGTCTTGTTCATTTAGTATCAAATTAAAAAAATACAAATTTGAAAAGATATTATACATAGGTATGCCTACTAAAGACTGCTCAGCCCAGTAGTATTAATAGTATTAATAGTTTCTTTGTATTGAATGATTAAAATTGCTATTCCTTCTGGAGTCTGATCTTAAGGAGAAAATACTCTTTTAGTCCTCCAGCAATTAAAGATATATATTCCCGTTTTTTTGTTTTGTTTTGTTTTTTTTTTAACCACTTGTAAGCTGTCCTTACTGTAATAATGGCAGGGGGACAAAATCTGATTACTGCTGGGAAGAAAATTAGTACATAAAAACCCAAATGCTTTAAAGAATTATATTACCTTGAATCAATAGTATTATCTGGAATAGAGATATGAGTAAATACATTACACATGTAATCCATTTGTGGAAAACAACCATATCCTCTGCAAGAGCTCAACGTAGCATTTCACAAGCTAAGGTAATTTTTAAGGCAGAAGTAAAGACTCTTCTTAACACAAGATTCTCTGAATTTCTGAGCTATGTCTCTGCTTATTTTAAGTAAGGACAGAAACATCTACGAAATAGAAAGATACTTGCATACAACCGAAGCCAAGCATGCACTCTCAAAAGGAATTTCAGATATTTACTGTTTAGCACAAGTAATTTACACTACTGCTACACCTTCTGCAGCACATCCTACACTCCAACTCTGCAATTCTCACCCATTAAAATCCTCGAGTATCTGCATGTATCAAGAAAATCTCTAAAAGAACATTATAAAATTCCTAAGTAATCATTATAAAGCTTTGATTACTCTCTGATGTTATCTGAGAGAAGAAAGCACAGTAACTCTAGTAGGGTGGAGGGAAGGAAATGTGGAGAGAGGAAAATATGGTTTAACTGATGAGTATTTCAAGTTGTAACAATCCTTTTAGCTAATACTTCAAAAAGAGCCCCCAAAACAGAAAAGTCCTCCCAACCAACCCACAGCAAAGCATTTCTTCACTCCCTTTAGCTTTACAGTTCAGATTATTCCCATATTAAAATGCTCCTTGGGATTCATACAGGCGGGTATTACTTGGAGGATAAACAGGAGCTACAACTACGTAGCTTTTGCAAAGCTTTGTATTGGGTTTGCTTATGTCATTAAATGAGCAAAACTGGAAAAGGTCCCAGAACGAGTGAGAAGCACAAGGAAGCTGGCAATGAGTACACCGGGCTCAAGCACAAAAACACATTACTAAGCAAAATGGGGAACAAAACAAGGTGGGAGGGGCAAGAACGTGATATACAACAAATTGCAGGTTTTAAATGGCCAGCAAATCACCGAGTCACAGAATCAACCAGGTTGGAAAAGACTTCTGAGATGATCAAGTCCAACCCATGACCCAACACCACTCTCTCAACTAGACCATGGCACTAAGTGCCACATCCAGTCTCTTCTTAAATACCTCCAGGGATGGTGACTCCATCACCTCCCTGGGTAGCCCATTCCATTGTCTGATCACTCTCTCTGTAAAGAAGACATTCTATCTAATGTCTAACCTAAACCTCCCCTGGCACAGCCTAAACAGCCCCAGCTCCCTCAGAAATGAATCCACATAGGCAATTAGAAACTCAGAATGATGGATATTGGGGAAATGTGTATGGATAAAGCTGCTGTGATGGCAGGTTACAGACTAGCACCAGGTTTAAAACAAAATTGGTCAAGTATTTGAGGGACTAAATAAGATAAATTATCTATATAACCCTTAACATTAAGATTACAAATAAATGGCCTTTTCCCCTTGTAGACAAGTAAAAGATGTTTTACTTTGCTTTTCTGTTACTTGCTTCTTGAGTATTGGGTTGAGATGAGGAAGATAAGAACTAACAGTGGGGAAAGGAGGAAGCCAGGAGGGAAGCTTCCAGGAGAGCTGAAAATAGCACTGTACCACAGTGACTAAGGCTGAGCCTCCGCTTACAAGGTGGTGTGTGTTTTACAGCACCATGAGTAAGGCGTGGGCTCTCCTACAGGAGCACAGCAGAGGCTCTACAGGTTTTACCACAAGGCTCGCCTTGGGCAGAGCCTTTACAGCAAGCCCTGTTAGAGCCTAATCTATCCAAATCTAATCTATTTTCTTCAACCACATCTGCCTAATGAAACATATCACTTCTCTCTAACAACCTTGCCTAATTCTGTCTCTGCTTGAGATTTTAAAAGTTATCATGTACTACTATTACTTTATAATGTAGAAACAATTAGACTTTGTCACCAGTAGTATTATTATCATTATCTGCTCTTGCAAAAGACTGCCATGGGCTATCCACTAACTCTCTGTGTTTAGCTACATGAACATCAATGTACTACACAAGTGCTTTCATCAGAGGTGGTTCTGTCTTGTTATTCAAGCTACCCATCCCACAGCTGTGTATGTTTAAAATACAGTTCTGCAACACAGCTGGACAAAGCTCCTTATCAAGAATCAATTAAAATATATATTAAGTTTGGACATCATTCTCTGATCTGATTAACATTCTGCTACTTTTGTGAATTCTACAGATGTTTAAACATAAACCAGGATTATTATTCTTCTTATCACCAACACATCACCAAGGTCACAGTGAACAAGGCAGAGGCTGATCTGAAGTCGTGAACGTGTTTCATTCTGACCTCAGTATAACTCCACTATGTGTAACAATCCTCACCTTGGAAATCATTACACCTATGAACATACATATCAATGTGTGGGCATTCAATGCTTTTTTAGATTCGGTATACATCTTGGAAATTAAAACAATGACTCTGGCTAAAGCTAATTATAACCAAGAGTCCTCTTTCTGCTATATTGTCAGGCTTTTGAAGAACACAAATGTGAAGAAAAACAACGTCTTTTGTCCAACACATGTTGTATTGCTGCATTTTGAATGTATGTTTCTATAACAATCTTACATTTTTATAAAACATTGCTAACTTGAAATAGTTAGCACAGAAAGGGACAGGAGTTGTTGGTACTGAGCACTTAGATCTTGAACAGCTCTGCAGGACATCTTGACTGTAAGGCACACTCATGCTAACCAAACAAATGGAGTGCAGACCACTTCTCATTTTGACAACCACAATCTACACCTAAGGTGTCCCACAAGCATAGGAACAGCAAGATAAAAGAAGGAAAATTACTTCTTCCTGAATCCATATACAACAAACAGCAGAACAAGAAAACTTGAAAACTCATGGACAACACATTCATTCCAGCAAAAGAGAGCCGCTTTCCACAGTGATTTAAGCAATGTCAGGTGTCTGTCCCTCAGCTGTCCTGATAAGACGGAGAATTTTAGAATAACATAATGATGTTTCATTCTACAGAGATGCCCACTAAACCTGTGCTTTTGGGTTTCACATAAACACACTCTATTGATCCATGGTTACAGACTAAGCTGTGGCACTGCTCCATGAGCGTGTCTGGTTCACTGCCTTAAAGGTTAATTGTAGCCCAGTTGAATTTAACTGTGCAGGCACCTTATTACAACTGTGAACATATGGCTTTCGGCATAGGTTGCTGTTTTCTTTGAAAGCACACAAAAAGAAAACCCTGATAAAAATGCTTACCTTAAAAAACAAAACAAAACAACCGAACAACAAACCACCACCCAAATAACAAACCAACCAAAAAAAACCCCATCAACCAACCTTTTTTTTTTTTTCAATTGCCATCTCAGGTCAAAAAAAAGCAGGATTATGATAAGCACAGAGAGCTACTTTCTAATGCTTTTGCCTTCAACTATTTTACCACCACAGCTATAGCATGTTTGGTGACTACTTTGGAAACAAAAGTTGAAACAGTTACAGGGAAATGTATCTTAAAAACAAGGGCCATCTTAGCCTCTTGGAATTTTTAACCTTAGATTCACTAGGATGCTCAAGAAAACTATCTAAGCTACATCATAACATACAGCTATGAAGTCTTAAACTGACCTTGAGAGATCTCACCAATCCTTTGACTTCGCTATTTTACTAAGTTATTCGCAGAAAAACAAAGATGATTCATTCTTACATGAAATACAACTGGCCCAATTTAAAGCTCAGTTTAGCACTGAGCACAGAGAACACACACAAAAAAAGAGCTAATTTAGAATGTGAAAGAAGTAGAGAAATGCTAACAATTAAACAGGCTTGGTAGTTGACGTGGAGAAAGAGCTTCTTATTAAAACTCAGATTGAGTTGCATTATATTCATTACACTGAACAATGAGAACGTTTTGGTGAAGCTTTCCTGTTTTCATGGCTCTTTTCACAAATAGTCAACTGTGGAGAACATTTTTTCTTAATTTACTGCTATCTAGAGCAGAGTAAACATTCAATAATCAAGACCCAGAAAAAACTGTCAAGCCTTAAAAAGAATTCTTTTTGGCTATTCTGAAATTCCAGAAAGATTAAAAAAAAAATCACAACAACAAACCAAACCACAAAAAGCAAGCATTCCTTTAATAACAACAACAACAAAATAGATGGTGTCACGACCACAACATAAATAAGCTAAGTTTGAAACTTGTCACTGTCTGCAGCAGCTTACAAGCAGTATGTTTAACCTGGAGGGCAGCACAGAGTGCAAACGTGTATTTTAAAATAAAGGAAAGGCTGAAGCTACTAAAAAATAAGAACTAAACAGAAATGGTAAAATGCTTTCTCTCCAATATTGCAACATATGAAAAGTTTGCTCAAACTCTAAAACTTGTGAGTAGGCCAACATGTAGAAACCTGTGTTAGGGCTTTAGTTGCACCATAGATTTATAGCTCCATATTAACAGTAAAATCATCTCTCCTCTTAACAGGAGAGTTTCTCAGTGAATCTGCTCTGCTGGAAAATTGTTTAAAGTTCTCTCAAGCATCAGTAAGATATAAAGGCCAGGTCTATAATAAATTCTGAGAACAAGAAAAAAGATCTGCAAGTGTGAATACAAGTCACTGATCAAGAACATAATTTCACAGAAATCACTGTACCTGTGCTTAAAAGAAAAATGAAATTAATCCTTTTTCTGTGTTTAAACTATTGAGGTCAATTAGAAGTTAGCAGGAGCTTCCTCTGCTAAGCAACAGCAACTTCGATGGTAGAAACTTAACACATTTATAGTGGAAACATTAATTCGTAAATATAATTGGATGTTATGGGGAAAAAATCATGCCTTTGCTGATGATTAAAACACTTTAAGTGTAGAGTCAATTTTTTTAAAAAAGATTGTATTAATATAAACAATAAGTCCATATGATCAAGAAAAATATGCCAGTAAAGACCTCGCTGACAACAAGTCTCCCTAGAACATAACCTCCTTGTTCTAGTTCAGTGTTTAACTCCACTGACCATGGAAGTACAGTTTTCAGAATGCCAACCACAAACAATCTAACTTTATGTTTACCTATGAACCTCAAAAGCCCCATGAAGTATGAAATGAAACAAGTACTACAAGCAAACTGCATTAACTCTTTCTGAACTTTAACTCTGTACACTTTCACAATGCCTAGAAAGAACACCGAAGCATGAAGCTACATTTTCACTTCTTTGTACCAAAATATTTCTCTTTACATAAGGAAAATGAAACTAAACATCTGTATCACCTGTCCAATTGCTCTCTCTGATCCACACAGAAGGTTCACTTCAAAATGGATAACATACTTTATAACAAATTGAGCCTTGCTCTCTTTGTGCACGATGCTCTAGCTAAATGTGTGTTTTCCCCTCACAACATAGGAACTTGCTCCAGATGTGAAGCAAAACAACAAAAACAAAGTCTGCATAGAGGAAAGACAAACCCTCAAAATAAGATTAGAACGTACCCTGTTCAAACAAACATACAACCTAATGGTGTATTTATGATCAAGAAAAACAATCTTGCAAGGAAAAAACACAGGCATTCCTCACTTTGCTCAAGTCCATCTCCTGTGGATAAGAGAGATACAGCTGTACTCTTGAACCCATAAGGCTTGGAAACTAGGCCATTCTTCTGCTTAAGGCACTGAAGGAAAGAATTCTTGTCAGATACTTTCTCCCACGCCCCCTCTGTCCAAATCAAAACCATGTGTTCTTATTGTGCAAAAGCAAATCCAGAAGGGAAAAAAAAAAGAAATTAAACATGGTATAATCATTATCATCCCAACTTGACTACTTCACTCTATCCTCTTATCTCTTGCCGTGTTCAATTTTTTCCTCTTTAAAATGCAGCTGTCCAGTAGTCTCCCCTATGAGAAAGGCATCCTTAACCACACCCACTTTAGCTGGCATCTGAGACATCACTCTTCCCTCCCTAGCCCACAAATAGGTGTGCATGTGTCAAAATTATAATTATTTATATGATAATGCAGCAAATCACATGACCATAGGTCACTGTTTTATCCTTCCTTAAAACTCCCCCTGATGTGACATCTCAGTCATTCTCATATAGCACTGGCTAGGTAAGACAAACCACAATTCCCACATTCCTCCTTGACCCTGGCCAGAGTTATCATCCAGCACTCCCGCCTTGTTTGTTCCTTCTTTCACCGTAAATGTGTCAGATTGCCCCAGCAGAATTAAACAACTTTGATGCCTCTGAAAAGTACAAAACAAAATAATACCTTAAAACTTAGCTAGATGGGTGAGACCACAACACAGATAAACAGTAATACCCTCACAGGTAACAGTAATACCTTTGAAAGATTAAATTACACTTACCAGAGAGAAAAAAAAAATGTATTCTTATGCCAAACTAACCAGGGCCTTAAGTCAGAAAAAAAGCAAACTACAGCATTCTCATTTTTATTAATTTTACTAAAAGTACTATACAGCAAGTATTACAGAGCCAACTGTTGAATCTCCATGAGTATTTTCTTACACAGAGCTCCCCAAAACCATTTAGGAGAATATATTACTGATGCATGTCTTTTCTTTTGCCTTAATTCAGGAAAAACATTCCCCAATTTAACAACACAATACAACACACCATGAAGGGAAAATATAGAAGCTCCTCTCTCCTCAATTAATACCAACTCAAAGAAAACAAAAGAGATTCTAGCTCAAAGCTTTTGATTCCTGTCCTTCTCCTTCTCCAGTGACAGCAGAGAAGGGAAGTTCAGTTCACCCAAACTAACCCCAACTGCAAGTGTTTCAATGCACTGACACATTACCCGTCACAGCCTACGTAAAATGTATCAAGAGGAAGCTGTAAATAGTTACATGTACAAAATCAAAACACGGGGAAATTATTTTGAATACCACTCCTACCCCTCATTTGAAAAAACAAATCCGGTAATAGGCATGAAAATACAGTACAGCCTCCACCCATTAATTTCCCCAAGTTTCCCAATAAACTGTTCAGTAAGAATAAGTGTTTGACAATCATAATCTATTTATTTTCCTTAAACACAGCTTTCATGAAAGAGAAATAACATTTCCAGTGAAAAGTATTTATGGACATTTGCTAGAGAAGCTAAACATAGCACTGGGAGATGTCAGGAACAGCAAAAAGGCAAAGAAAAGACAAAAGGGTGTGAATCTGCACAAGGCAGACCTATCAGTTACACTCACACTGCTCCACCACCACTGGCTCCCTCCACCTGTTGTGTGCCCGTTGCTGATGGTTCCTGTACTTCTTACTCCAGCTTTCTGATAAGACTTTATCAAGGAATATGCTGCATGATCTTATCCGTTTCTAGACTATTTTCAAAGGATGCAGTGGGATAAAAGGCACAAAGAATTATGGAAATATGGAAGTTTGTCACCCATCCCATCAGGAACTCCTGTAATTCTTCAAGGAATGTATATTCTTATGATAGGTGCTATACCCAATTATTATACTATTTTTTAAAGGATGTAACAGATGCCTGCACACTGAGAGAAAGATGCATTAAAGTTTTATTTATTTTCTATTTTAAAGTACTGAAAGCAGCTGCCAAGAGACAGAAAGTGGTGGTGGTAGGGTAGTTCCCTGTGATTTCATGCAACAACCTCACACCATGTGGAAAGCACAGCTGGATGGGCACGTAGGTTTGTAGTCAGAACCATCAATCAGCTCTCTCTGGGATACAGAGCTACAGTCTGTCCCTTGGGAGTCACACAATGGAGCCACACTGCCAAGATGGCCACACGCATGAGAGGGAAGAAGAGAGCCTCTCCTGAAGATCACCACTAGCTGCAGAACTTGGGAGAGCTTTGCTAATATACGTACTAGAGGATTAGAAATAAGCACTATAAAGATGTATTTTTTTACCAGGCCAAAAGCTGCTCCTTAACTCCTCACTCTTTCCAATTACTTCTCCCTTTTCTTGCAACTTCTCACTGCCTCAGTTACCCAGAGCTCGACTTTGTACGTCAAGACCCATCAGCATAAACAGTTCCCCAGTCCATTAGTGTTTATTAGGAGAAGGAAGCACATTAAAAGTAAATTAAGAGTCTCACCTCACCCTCACAGAATCCATTTTAAATCAAGGAATGCTGCTGATCAGGAAGTCAGCAACAGACCACCTCCTCCATCCTACCTTTGCCACTTTAGCAAAAGTCAGGGACACCATGGGCAGCAAAGACGGCTTCCTGAGGCTGCCTGATGGGCAGACCTCAAGGTCTCTGCTCCAAAACCCAGCAGACGCCACACTAATGACAGCACTAGAATTACTTTGTGCAGATTTAGGAACTTACTACTGCACAGCTCTTTGCTGTTTATCTGGCTGGAGGATTATATTCATTAGTATTAGGTTGCAGACTTACACCAAGGTTTTCAGAAACAAATGTGCAATTTTCAGTATTCTGATATCCTGTACAAACATGGGGTTTTTAGATACCCAATGCACTCCCTGAAATTACAACAATAAAAAATAACACTCACTATTCCCCAAGTGTCAAAATTGAGCCCTTCCAAGTAGCATATCTTTTAAATGAACTACTAACATTTTAATTGAAGTTTTCATTCTATAAAAGATGATGACATTTGCGAATATTTCCATCTGCCTTGTGTAAATTTTGCAAGTCTTTGCAATGCACTATATTACTGGATATATACCTATATATGTCCCTTCCTGTCATCTATCTCTCATCGACATTCCCATATACATTTGAAATGGAGACTCATGAGTAACACATATCACACAAACCTGGGCTTTATCATTTAATTAAATCGAAGTTTTCATCTCAAGGACTTACTTTCGTTGTGACAATAACACAGAACTCATCAGCCCATGAAGAGTAAGGACAGACCAAATACATCTATTTGCTTTAACCAGTAATAACGCTGATATCGCTGTGTCAATTAAACTTCCACTGAGCAGCTGATATTAAAAGCTCATTATAAAAATTCACCAAGCTAGAGTTTCACTTCTTTAGCTATATTACCTCATTTCTGTTACCTCTGTCTTCCAAATCCTCTTCTCATATTCACTTTTCATTTTATATCAGTCAGTAACCTATTCAGAAGAGACTATTGCTTGGGCCTGTACAGTACCAAACCTTATAAGCTCCTACTGTTGACCAGAACCTCTGTAGATTGATTCAATACAAACAAGCATCTTCTTCAACCACTTTCAGCCCATTAGGTCGTCTTTCTTCGTTTCTTACCTATCACTTTCCACCCAAGTAGAAGGTGGGTATGGCTCCCTTTTGCCCTCCTTCTGCCACCTTCCCAAAGGCAACTAACAATACCTACATTGCAAACATACCATTTTTAACATTGGTCCCCTCACCCAAGAGGAAAACGTCACACCTCCCACACTACCACCAATTTAAATAATCACCACTGATGGACAGGACCAGACAGGGTCCAGCATTCCTCAGGCACACTGTCTATCGTAGCCAAGACTGGTTGTTTTCTATGGAAGACCACCACAGCAGAGAACACCACCGTGCTCCCGCTCCGCCGAGCCCGGGCGGAGCAGAGGAGAGCGCAAAGATGTTTAAACAGAGCACAAAGGAAGATATAATGAACTCGGGAGGAACCAAGGACCCGACCACAGCCTCTCTGAGAGGCAACACAAAGCAAAACAGAGGAAGGAATATAGCAACACCAGGGACCGTCTTGGAGGTGCAAACTGAACAAAGAGCAAGTACCGCTGAACCCCGGAAAGCGAGACAGGGCCAAGCGCCAGGCGGTCTGACAGCCCACAAGTGGGATATCCCAGCCCGGGCACGGAGGTGCCCGGTGCGGGGGACGCCCTAAGGCGGGGCTGCCGCCCGCGGGGGCTACAGGCCTCTGCCCGGCGGGGCCCGTGTGCGCCGACAGCCGAGGACATATAAGGGCAGCCCGGCCCAGCCCGGCCCGGCCGCGCTGGAAGGGGCTGCGGGAGCGCTCCCTGCGGGAGGCCCAGGGCCGCGGGGCGCTGGGGCGACGTGGAGCGCGGCGGGCCGGACCCGCCCCGGCAGCGCCGCACGGAGGAGCCCGGGGCGCGGGCAGGCGGCGGTGCCGGCCCGGCCAAGGCCCGCCCGCCCCTGGGGCACCCGGCCGGGGCGGCACGGCGGGTCGGGCCGCCGCGGGTGCCGGGGAGAGGAGGAGGGCGGGAGGGAAGTGGAGAGGGAGAGAGGGAGGGCGTCCCGGCGCGGCACTCACGTTCTCGGTGTCCCGCTCGTTGACGGTGGGCAGCGGCGTGCGGGTGGACATGGTGTGGGCCGCCGCGGCGCCGCGCCCGGCGCTCTGAGGGGAGAGGCCGCTCCTAGGCCGCGGCGGAGCCCGCCGGCCGCCCCCGCCGGCAGCCGGGCGCACACGGCGGGACGCGGGGCCTCCTGCCCGCTACGCGCCCGGCGCCATCGCCTCGCCCGCCCCGCCGACCCTCCGCCCGCCTCACCGCCGGGCTCCGCGCAGCTCGGGCGCCGGCGGCGGCTCCTCCTCCTCCTCCGCCCTCCTGCCCGCTCAGGTGAGCGGCCAGCAGCGCAGGGCAGCCGCGGCGCCTCCTCACTGCATCCGGCAGCAGCAGCAACCCCTCCTCCCCGCTCCCCTCCCCGTCTGTCCCCTCCTCCTCCGCCTCCTCCCCCTACCGGCCCCCGCCCCGCCGGCCCCGCCGCAGGAAGCGCCGCTCGGGGCGGGCGGGCGCGGCAAACGCGGGCGGGCGGGGCCGGCGCCGCCACCGCTGCTGTGGCCGCGGCCCCGTCACGGGCCCGGCCCGGGTGGGGGCCGGGGTGAGGTGGGACGGGACCTCATAGCCGTCCACGGCTTCCTCCCGAGGGGAAGCGGAGGGGCAGGCACCGATCTCTTCTCTCTGGTGACCAGTGACAGAACCCGGGGGAATGGCCTGAAGCTGTGTCAGGGGAGGTCAAGGCTGAATGTTGGGAAAAGGTTCTTCGCCCAGAGGGTGGTTGGGCACTGGAACAGGCTCCCCGGGGAAGTGGTCACAGCACCAAGCCTGACAGAGTTCAAGAAGCGTTTGGACAATTCTCTCGGGCACATGGTGTGATTCTTGGGGTGTCCTGTGCAGGGCCAGGAGTTGGACTCGATGATCCCTGTGGGCTCGTTCCAGCCTGGGATATCCTGTGGTTCTGTGGCACAGGTGTGAGGGAAGGGCGTGTCGCAGCGCCCCTGAGCTAGGGCCCGCCGGGGGACCGGGCGTGTCCCTCAGCCTGGCGGGATGAGGAGGCCCGGGAGCGATGAGGAATCCAGCGGGGCTTGGGGAGCTGGGGATTCCTAAACCCTCTGTGTGAGGGGACGGAGCCCGTGGGGGTGCTGGGGCCCGCTGATGGTGGCTAGTGGGTTGCCAGGGATTGTCTCTTGTCTCTCAGTTGTCTCTTCTGCACCTTTGCTAAGGCCAGCCAGCCTCCCTTACCCACTTGAAGCTGAAATGGGATCAAAAAGACTTTGCAGCACATCCTTCCACTCACATCCGATGGGTACGCAGTCCTCGAACACTTAACCAGTGACCTCATGTGCTTAAAATTAGAACCATACACATTTTTATCTTTGAGAAGTTACTAGTGTTTACATGGCAGCAGCTTTTGCTGTAAAATCAGCTGAACCCTTCACCAAATTCTAAAAATAATCTGCAAAAATACGAGCAACCTCGCCTGCACCAAAAACAAAAGAAAAACAGTAGATCTGAATTTCCATTGCAATATTTCGACACATCTGGGTAGCTGGGGCTGTAAACATCTTCATAAATTGTGTAAACACAATCCTTTTTCTGTAAGATCTTCCTTATGAAAACATTTTGGAAGGCACTTGATGAGCTGTATGTCTGTCTTCAGGAAGCCCTTAGGTGCTTGTGAAAGAGTATGGACTGTTATACATTACTTATATTTATAGTTAATATATACCCACACCTATATTTATAGATACACTAGTAGAGGATATTTTATTCTGGCTATATTAATTCTGGTGTGATTCAAGAGATGCCCCCAGCTCCTCAGCACTGGTCAGCTTAGAGTGGAGTTTTCCACATGTTTAGAAAACTTCCTCTGCATCTGATGCAGGGACAGGCAGAGAACATCCCTGTGTTGTATGAGCAGCATAAGTGGACTCGTTGTTTGCACGTTCAGCATCATGTTCCTCTGAGCATTCATGATTCGTCAGTCTGGAATGACAGAGGTTCCCAGCTGGTCCTCTGACCAAAGCCTCCCAAATCCTGGCAAGGGCCTCTGTGAGCTCATGGCTCTCTCCGCACATAGCTGGCACTACTGACTGCAAGGGAAATTTGAGGGTCTTTTGTTTTTACTGGGAACAAAATAATCCAGGATTGGGTTTGCTTGAGGTAAGCAGCCATGGTCTAGCCAGCATGTCAAAACAAGTTTGTTGACAAACTGGATATTAACCCAGTTTAGTTGCTTAGCTCATCAAAGTGCATTTGCTTTTATCCCAAATAAGAACAAGGCTGTGTCTGGGGCTCTGCGTGGGGTCTGACTCTGCAACCCTTACTTGGTCAAAACTCCCACTGACGTAAACCCATCATGGTATGGATTTAGAAAGACATTGGAGTTTGCACTCCTTTCTTCTCTGACCACAAGAATGTACCTAAGTGTATTTAGTGGCACCACCAACTAAGGGAAAGCTTAGAAAGACTTCCTGCCTTACAATTTGAATATGCTTTGGTCAGTAATTCAAATTGATGACCCAAAATGTTGGGTCATCAGAAATTAATAATGTAATAATTCTTGTTTTCTGAAGATCTGCTTTGCAGTTGCTTTAGCTGTGGTTGTTACTGTTATCATCTTTCTTGTTCATAAGGTCACTCAGTCATTTAATAGCTTGGTTTAATTTGTTATGTTATTACTACAGGCTACTTTTTTCCCCCAGGTGGGAAAAATGCAGGGACAATAACTGAAGAGCTGCATGGAAGAGAGGGTTATGATAGAGATGGTCCCATCATCCACTGGCCACTCTCCAAAGAGACAAAAGAGAAGAGAGGCAATGGGTTGAGCACAAAAATGGCCTGGAAGGAGGATACTCCAAACTGTCTGAGACCTGCAATAAAATATGCAGGAAGTTATTGCTGCTTCAAGTGGCATTAAGTCCTACCCGGTGCCTAGCGTGAGTCACAGAGCACACACAGGCTCCAGTGGTGGCAGCAGCGCAGCCTCTGCAGCTGTAGAGGGGTGGAAGTACCAGGCAGCGAGGGGAAGGCTGTCATTTTGGAAAGGTAGGAGTGTTTTTCTTGGGAGACCATGTTTTGAGAAGCTGGAGGAAGCCTTGGTTCCTCACATCAGAATTGAAAAGAACAGACTCGTGTCAATAAAAAACTCTGACTAGAGGTTGTGCTCTTTTACCTCGAGCTCCAAAAACTTGCACAGATGCCTGCTCAACCCCAGGCAAGTACCTGGTTGTTTTGTTCCTGGCTGGTTCAGGCAAAGAGAAAGGATGCAGATCTCAAGATTTAAACTTTTACACCATTATTATTCAGAAAAGCGCTCATTGTCTTCATTTTGCCAGAAATGGCATGTTTATTGGTGACTAGACAACTTTGTTTAGTGAGGAAACTGAGGTGTCAGTGAGCTTTGTAGGCGCTTTTCCCTCCCAAGGGGAACTCCAGCAGTGAATCAGCTGCAGCTTCCCAGCACACAGGCAGAATAGTTTCGTTTCTTTGTGCTTTGTAAAGCCAAGCCCATGTGCCTCCCCCTCCATGAAGCCAGATGGCTGGTGCTTAGGCCTGTTCTTTTTCTTTGCAGGGTTGTGCTGGATGGGAGGAGTGCAGCCAGACAAGCACACGAGCCTTGGTCCCTCTAGCCAGGCACAAGGCTGGCTTCCTGGCTCCAGCGCTCCCTCTGGACCCCCCTTGGATGGTCTGTCATTAATTTAGTGACTGACTTGAACTTCAGCGCTTAAAGTGTGGATATTTCACCACCTTAACAGTAACTGGATCCTATCCACTACTTAGCAGTGATTTCAGACACTGACTTGAATGAAACCTTTTCCCACAATGTTCAAATTCAGTTCTCAACAGCTAAAGGGTAAGAGGTTCAGTAATAACACAGGAACAGGTGACCACTG
>NW_016690218.1:3724506-3776748 GCF_001604755.1 Lepidothrix coronata
ACAGGGCCCAAATCTGCCACCAGTACCATTGCTGTGCAAAACCATGTCATCTTGCTTTCCCAGCCTCTGAAATGAGGGTGTCTGGAAATGGAGAGGAGAACACAGAAAACAAGAAAAGCAGCATGTTGTCAGATTCTACTTTTCAAGTTATCCAGAGAAGTAAGAAACAATGTCAACCCGATTTCCAGAATGAGATAAAAATAAACCAAAGGGTTTATTTTTAGATGTACCAAGCTATCCAATAACAGTTCAGCTTTACGGGATGTATGAATAGGATCCAAGTTCTGATTTTGGTCATAGCGCTGGAAATTTTCCTTTGGCTTCAAAGATAACTAGCGGTTTCACCAAAGTAATTTGATCAGAATTTGACCATAGGTCTATTGTTCCTTGATGTGATGCACTTGTAAGTTTTAGTGGAAAAATAATGATTAAAAAAAAAACAAATAGAAGCAACATGCTGCTCTACCTCACAGTTTCTTTGAGGTTTAAATGATTTTAAGTGTTTTGAGAATGAACAGTGCTCTACGTATGCTAAGCATTATTATGCATTATATAAATACATAATATCAGGCATGCTATTTTCATCTTTGCCCACAGCACGATAATGACGTATCTGCAGTGGGATGAAATGCAACACTATATTTAATAAAGGTTATGGATTTTGTTTGTATTTCATGTTGTTAGGTGCTATGCTGCTTCTGATATCTAGGTCACTGTTCAAATCTATCAGGGGTTAACCATGGCCAGTTGTTCCTATCTGGCACCTGATATGCCTCTGCTGCTACAGAAAAAGTTGTTCCCCTCTGTAAATCATGAGCTTAATTTAAAGCCAGTGACAATGCTCTGTGATGGTGCCGGTGCTTACAGGGATGGAAGAAAATGCCAGTCTTTATTCTGGGATATTCAAAACTCAGCTACGCAGTGTTGGTGATAGTGATGTAAAATGAACTAAGGACATATAGCTGAAGTACTGTAAAGTCCAGCACCTTTTAGGAGCACTAAAAAGCTAAATAGAATATCTGAGAATAAGTTTAGTAAGCTAATGGTTTACTTGAGAGAATTATTTCATTTTTTACACAGACCCGATGTGATTGCGATGAAGTGTGGGATAGAAGATCTCACTGGGGTACCAAAACGTTTTCCAGTATGGTTTGCAAATCCATCTTTGACAATGCCAAAGTTTATTTCTGTTGCAAAACTGAAATATATATACAAATTTTTCAGGTTAGATTTGTGTTATAAGCCTAACTTTTGGCACCTCTTGTCTATTGCTCATATTTGCCCCACAGAAGTACATTGAAAATGCACTGGAAGAAATCTTGAGGCCTCCTGGTCAGTTTTTACTGAGTTTTTACTAGAAAGAGAACTTGCAATAGTTCAAATCCTGATGGATAAAAACCAGCTGAGCCCACACCCTTCCTTCTGATTTCCATAGCAGTTGTTGCTGAGTAAGAACTGGATGCATCTGCTGCTCCTGCATCAGGACTGCTGACATGAACATGTAGGAGGAAGATCAAGCTGCAGCAAGGACGGACTTCAGGAGCTGGTTCATTCTTCTTTCACACGAATGGGAGTGTCACAGCGTGCTTTCCTGTCTAATCAGTCTCAACACAACCTTGCACAACTCAGCCTGCTTTAAGCTTTTAACCAGGGTGTAGGAGTTCAGAAAAAAAAAAACCACACCTCCCTTCCCCCAAGAAAAATGTAATTGCAAAGATTTGTTTTGATGTAGCATGTACAGTAAACTTGAATCAACAAAAGTGAACCACACATTTGTGCAAGTATTTTTTCCTTCCCTAATTTTCATTCCTAGTTAGCTATTCATTTTATTTACCTTCTAGAGAAAACACACTAGAGACAGGATCTGACTCCTAGTGAGGCTCATGGTAGAGCTGCCAGGGCCATAATCCCTGGGGCTGTAAAACAGCTCCTCTCTGGTGACCCCACTGGGGCTATCCCAGTATATACCAGCAGACAATCTGGTCCCCATCATCATTAATGCAGACAGTGACTCATCTTACAGGCCAAAGCAAATGTTAATACACAGTAATAATATCTAAATAGTGCATGGTGATAGATTCCACTCTCATTGTAATTGTGGTACTAATTACAAGTGCTACTTAATCTTTATAAGGCTCATTTGTTTTAATACTCTGAGAGAGACCAGGAGGCTAGTGAATTTAAGGCTTCATACAAAAAAACCTTGATGTTACAACAAGATCTGCACTAAAAACAGTGCATATAAATGCAACTTCAGTGTCAGGATCATGGTTCTTGTAAGCTCTCTAGACCTCTGGTGAAGCCTACACAGAAGCTTCAAATTTATCCTTCTGTTAACAAGCTCAGAATATGGATCTTGGTTATTATTATTACCGGTATATAGCATGTTGAGATGTGGAGGACAAATGGCAGAGCTGCCTAAAATTCAAATTAAATAATAAATGGGCATAGTAAATAGGAGGGTGGGAGTGGAATACCAAGGGACAAAGCCAATAAAATATTGTTTAGTTTAGGGAAGATGGTCCAACAAAATTGACTAGTATTTAATAATCACATACTCATTTATTGTGACGGCAAAACCACTAATGAAAGGCTACAGAAAAGTACCGATCAGGCCCCTTAATATAGATTTAAAGCAATGCCATCAATGAATATGGGAATTCCTTGACAAGATGAAAAGACAGGCTGAGAGCTGGGGCTGTTCAACCTGAAGAAGAGAAGACTGGCGGGACCTTAGAGCACCTTCCAGGGCCTGCAAGAAAGCTGGAGAGGGACTTCTTACAAGGGCATGTAGTGAATGATAGGACAAGGGGAAATGGCTTCAAACTGACAGAAGGTAGGTTTAAGTTGAATATTAGAAAGAAATTCTTGACTGTGAGGGTGCTGAGGCACTGGAACAGGTTGCCCAGAGAAACTGTGGATGCCCCATCCCTGGCAGTGTTCAAGGTCAGGTTTGATGGGGCTCTGAGCAACCTGGTCTAGTGGAAGGTGTCTCTGTCCATGGCAGGGCCATTGCAACTAGATGATCTTTAAGGTCGCTTCCAACCCAGACCATTTATATGATTCTATCCCTGTACTTACACAACCTCTTTTACCATGTCTCCTGAGCATCTTTCTCATTATAATTCTCATATCCCATGCAATTGGGAAGCTGTAAAGAAGGCCCACAGCAGCAGGCATCCCTGGGAGGGGGGCAGGCTTCCAGGGATTGCACAGCCAGCATGGGTTGTCCTAGCCTGAGTACCTGATCCCTACCCCCTGATAGCACAGCTGCTGGCACCACCACTTAGCAGCAGCGCTCCAAGCCCTCCCTATCCCATCTCATCCTTCTCTTTACCCGTGCTCTTGGTTTCCCTGCAGCACGACTATGTCACTACCTCAGTCTTCTTTCCCTCTATTCCCGGCAGCCTGTGAGACACAGGAGAGGAGGTTGGGGCTGCTCCTTCTCAGAGGAAAGGAGAATGCTGTTGCTTTTGGGAAGGGGAAAGAAAGTAAACTCTTTTCTTATCCCCATCTGCATTTCACTGATCTTACAGTCCTCCTCCCTTCAGACTTGCTCAGTGCAACTGCAAAATTCACTTTTACCTGTCTGTCTTGGGATTCTTAGGAAATCTCATGCCCTTCACACTAATGGCAACAAAAGCATGAAAAAAATAAATGAGTCTATACAGAAAGTCTACAGTAGAGAGAGACTCCCAAAACTTAATCTTCTTACATGCAGGATGTTACCGTGGCTACCAAGAATTTCTTTTTGTGGAACCATACTTTCTACATGTTAATCCAAGCTTCTCTCTTCTTTTTCTTATATTTTTGGGTCTTGAGTTCAATAAAAACGCAGTTTTACTTCCTCTGACAATGCTGATCAACAGAATTTCCTTTGCAAGCATATCTAGATAGCGAGAAAGTTTTGCAAATATCTGTATAAGTGTTCATCTGGTTCATAAACTGCATGAATTAACCATTTTGAAATCTTCCTATGGGTTGGAGAGTTGCACAGACAGGGATTAGCAATGCTGCCATCTAACAAATCAGGCCAAATTACAGGCAGCTGGTACTCAAAGCAGTTGTCCTAATGCATAGTTCATGAGCAAGCCATTGGCTGCAATATGTTTGTGTTAGTCGTGTATCAAATAATAATGAGCACTGAAGGCTAGATTCTGTAAATGAATGAAGGGGCTGATTCCCTCTCCTTAGTCTGAGGAACATGTCTCCAGGCCCATGTTTATGGAGCTACAAATTTGTTCTTTGATCTTTTACCAATAATAAGACTAAAGGAATGCAATTTTTTTTGTTAATGTTTTGCTTAGTGTTAGTCTGGGTAAAGGTTGTTAATATTCTATAGCTATCTCATCAATGTCAAGGGACATGCCATATGCACTAAAAATGACAAATCAATAATTAACATAAAACCATCCTATTCCTTAAGTCAAATATTAACATCCTCCCATACTTTTTTCTTTTCTTCTTTTTTTTTTTTTTTGTTTGCTTTGTTTTGTTTTGTTTTTTGCTTCTGGCAAATTCCTAAAGAACCTAAGGCTGAGAATGGTAGAATTTTGCCCAGAGATGATTAAAATAATGAGATAGCCATGTCCCTGCTTCTCTGTGCCAGATTTCAGGCATGTAAGTCTGCAGTAACCTCAAAAGTTAAGTATTAAGGGAAGTGCTTTATGATGTGTCACAATCCTGCAGATTGCTCTAATCAAGAGAAGGTAATACCTATAAAACAATAAATTTTGGGGACAAAAGATATTATTCTTGGGATTAAAGCTGCATCTTTCTAAAAGTCTGTTAAAAACTAATTGCCATTTATAGAAGCAATTGATAAAATCATTTAAAATATGCCTATTTGGTTGTTTTCAAAATGAAATGCTTCTTGTTAGATGCTTCTGAAACTGAGTTATGAACCTATACACAAATCCTTGTAGTAAAAGCTCCATTTTCATCTTGTAGCATTAACATTTAGGACATTTAAAAAGGTGCAATAGTACCATATGTTCAAAGCAATCCCAAACTCCAGTTAAAGAGTCACATCATGTTAAACACTTATAAATTTAAATATATGTGTATAATTTATGAGGTATAGGCATAAAGGTTTTTTTCAAATGTCTACACACATCTGAAAATGGTACCTATCTCTATACATTTATACCTTTATGCATAATAAACTGCACACCCATAGACATACTAGGTAGGGGCATATGGATAGTTCAGATACCTTCCCAAGGCATCTTCAATCACTAACATTTTTGTCAGTGGGAAGGAACGTGATCTTTCATAACAACGAAGTAATTGTTTGTTTTCTCCTTGCCACTTTCTTGCAAGAATTAGACATTTTGGGTTACTTATTACCATGAGATAATTCTTGTCGGTCTGCTGAAGGCACAAGCAAGGCAAAGTGCTTCCTAATTCCCATAAGGCATGTGTTATCTCATGGTAACACACACACACATTTCAGTGTGACATTTCGCCTTGATACAGGTAAATGGACCATACTGTATCCAGGATACAGCTTTGTGCTTCCATTAACATCTCACTTGTGTTTTCCTGCTTGCAAAATATTTTATCAAGCTTTATAGTACAGAATAAAAATTTCGGGGAGCTCTTGTACCTCTGCAATTTTAATAAATCCAGAGAAAGACTAAACAGAAACATCCAACTGCTAAAAAGCCACAGGGCTGGAATTTAGGTGAAAGTTTCTGTCTCTGTGCTTTTACATGTGGGAGAGGGTGTTGATAATCTCATGCTACTGATGGCCTACAGCATGTGGATAGCTGTCTTGGAATATATTTTAAATATAATGGAAACATATTATTGCTAAATGTTTTCAGGATGTTTTTGTCGAGGCCTGACTATAATAAGATTTCCTAACTTCAGTCAGCAAATCAGGCGAGGAATTTTCTGCAAGTCTTCTGGTCTCTGGCTGCCTGTATTTCTCAATATTCTCAGTCAGGAATGAATCCAGGATGCCTCCCAGCTTTCAGATTGTTCCTTATGCTGCCAGTTCTGCAGTTAGTCACTTAAAAAGATGGACAAGTCTGCGCAGTGGGCAGCCACCTCATGTCACATCCTGCCCTCAGGGCCAACTCTGGCTTATTTTTCCACACATCGGTTACTCCAAGACAGATATTCCCTACGCTGCTGATGTCTGCTCAAGGGAGATGTAAAACGTCCCTTGTACAAGGTGAAGGGGAAGGAAGTAGAGGAAGGCAAGCCCCCAAATCCATTATTGATTTCTGCTTGCAACATATTTCTCTCATTTCCCCATAGAAGAGTATCATTCTGCCACTCTCAGCTCTTTGAGTTTGAAGTCTGCTGAGATCAATATAAAATGAATGTGGACATGAGAGGACACATTAATGATAGAGCAGAGAGAGGATAGTAAAAATGGCCTATTAACTATTGCACTTGAGGATTTCCTCCAGAAATTAAGGTCCTTCCATATTCCTTCTAGAAAGGAATTTGCAGCCACTGGGCACATACTCTTTCTGTAAATAATTTATTGTATACTGCCAATGAGGCAACACAGCCAATTCTTTTTGTACAATTAGCTATTACACTGGCAGATAAAGTCACACATAGCATATAATAAATGTGATGTTTAAACCCCAATTTCTTCTGTGTTACAGAATCATCAACAGAAGAATCTCTTTCTTCTATTAAACGGGGACTTGTATTTGGGAAAATTCTCTACAGGGAACTCCCATATATCATAAAAGTTACCATGAACCTGGTTATCTTCTAAATACAGTAATAAATTATATTTTCCTTTTTGTTAAGAATAAGTCACCTGTTTAGCTTGGGACATGAACAGGCAAAATTTTAGCAAAAGCTTTTGATGCTTCAAATGCTTTCCTTCAAGAAAAAAGGGGGAAAAGACTCTTGGATTGGGAGGAACTGGAGAGGCATACTAACTTGAACACAGCTGCAGTAGCAAGACCAACATGAAAAACAGATTTTTTTGGGGTTGTTTTTCTTTTTTCCCAAAATTTTCTGTTGGACTAGCTCCCCTACGGATGTATTTCTGCAGATGACAGCCTCTGCTTTGCATCTGTTTCATGCTGAGCTGAACACAGGCTCTGCAGTTTGAAACTGGATTTCCAGTTCATCAGAGTTCAAGGAACACTTGGGATTTTTTTGGCTTTTTTTCGTAGCTCATTACATGGGGTAAAACCCTAGCTGTCTTTAAAGTCAATGGCATAAATTCCACTTGTTTCAGTAGGGCAAGAATGTCATCCCTTGCAGTTTAGAGGCCAACTACAGAAAAACCACCCCACAACAACTATGATTCTGACTATACAGTAATTATATGATTTTTATTCATGCCCATGCTTGTCATGCTTTTAGTCTACTGGATCTATCCTTTTCCCTGGTTATATATTTATAAAGGTTTCCCTGCCTCCCTTTCTGGAGTTCTTGTGTTCTATTCAAGGGGTGTGATCTTCAAATCCAAGAGACAGAAAGACCACTAGGAAGTGCGTAAGCTTGTGATAAAATGCTGATAGCATTCTGGCACTTAAATTCCAATTCCCAATGGGGTCACAAGACAGATTCCATTTATTTTAATTGTCTCTACATCAGTTCTTTTTAGTGCTTGAGAAACACTAGACACCATCAGATGAGACATGCCAAAAGTGTTTGTTGGAAAAAAAATTGGCAATAATCTGTGTAGATATATTTATATTTTTTTTAATAATCAGCATGTCTTCCTCAAATATTCCTGGCCATATATGGTATGAACTTTTTGCCTTTATTCAGGAATTTCCTTTTTAATTTATCTTTTGGGGTTTGGGTTTTTTTTTTTAAAGCAGTCTATACTGGGATGACATGAAAAAATTCTGGAGTGTGATCCAGATTCTCGCATTCATATCTGATAAACTGATGGTTCTGTGAGCCTCAGGCAGTGAAGGAGTATCATCACATTTATAGAGTTTTAATGATAACTCCAGTAGTTACTCCAAACATCATATGTTACACCAATATTCTGCACCAATAAAGAGGAGTGTGCTGCCAAGGCTCCTCCGTGTGCTTTCTCACAGCTGTGGTGCTGTCAGCCCTGAAGACAATGCTTGCAGTGAGGAGCCCAGCATTCCTGCAGAGGCTCAGCTGACTCAAGGCTGGATCTCAGCCAAAAGGCTCCTGAAACATTTCTGTGGGCTACCTTGTAATGCATGTTGCCTGTGCATTCACACAGTTCTTTTTAACAGGAGGATGATTTTCAGGATAGCTGCTGGGCTGGCTTATTGTCCACTCTGGAAGTGTTTAAGGCATAGAGATCCCCTCTGTGGAACTAACATTGCATTATTTTCTATGACAACTGTGCATTTACACATAGATATTGTGTTGTGTTTTGTTTGCCAAAACATCATTAAATTGTGTTTATAGTATCCTCCTGGTTGACTGCTGTGTTGACCTTACTTAATGGAATGGTGTGGTATCCTGGGAAGATAGCCCCTGTTGTGATGATATACCCCTTTGTTCTGCACCTGGTGGTTTCTCTGGCAGTACACTAAGGGATGGCCACCATAAAGTGTAGGGTCTTGGGGCTTGGAAATTAATATCCCTGCTTCTTCTCACAGTATTGATTATGAAAAATCTGAGCTAGTACTTCAGCAGATCATTTACTTGCCACAGTCCTACTTAGGGCAGCACCACTTAGGGTGCAGTGATGGGTATGGCAGGGTACAAATGCATCCTGGGGCACCAAAGAGAGTGACTGTCGCTAAAAGTTCCATTCCTGTCTGCATTAGCAACAGGCACTCACACAAAGCTTCTCTTCAGATACCATTCCAGATTGCTAATGGCAGTAGAAATCCATTTTTACAATGACTGATCAACTGTGGAGGTTGTTGTTACATAGGCATTTGTGATTCCTGTGATGCTGCTGTATCACTTAATAAGACATAGCAATGCAAAAAAATATATTAGTTGGACTGCATTTCAAACAGTTTCCGACAAGTGGGCTTTGTCAGGTATCTTTAGCAGCTGATACATTAATGCTTTGATTACTAATAATAACATAAAAAATAAGGTGACCACACAAAACTAAATCACATACCCCAAAACACAGGTTCCTGCCTTGGTGAAGAGGTAATTTGTACAAACCCAAATTCCTTTCACACCCTTCATGCAAAGACATCAACCAGTGAGAGTGGTTATTCTTAGTGGATTTTGACATATGTCAGTTCAGTGCTTCATACTATTATAGAAAAAAACACCTTGCCTTATGCTTCTCTGCTTTCTAAAACCTTCATCAGTTGGTTGGACAGAAGAAAACAGTGGTCTAATTCTGAATTATGAGTTTTCAGAGTGCTATGAATATGCTTTGGAATAAGTCAGTAGCTATTGAGTCAGTAGCAATGCCTATGTAAAAGCTGATGTTTCTTAGCATCTTGAGTCTGTCATGCTAAGTGTCTGATGGCTTTTGCACATTTGTGACTGTAAAGAAAGTTGCTGAAGGACTGGGGATCAGGAGGTCAAGAGATCCTCTGGACATATGTAAGCCAAAAAGGATACATTGGCAAGTTGCCTCGTGTGGTCAAGGAAGCAGGATCAGGGAGGCATTATTTTCCCATTTAGAGGCCAGAAAATAGGGAAGGAATGTCATGTAACCAAGAAGATGTGCTTGAATTTACTCATTCTTGGAGTAAACAGCATGGAAGAATATTATGCTATTTTTAGGTGGTACTGCAATGAAATTGTACAACTGAGTGGTATCAGGATAAATTTATTCTGTGATAAACAATAACAGAAAATAAATGTAAAAATGTAGGTTTCTTGAATAACGAGACCCTGGCGGACTGACCTTTTGGTAATGAGGTAGGTAAGTAATAAAGCAAGAAGATGGTGTAAGTTATTTGAATACAAATCAGGACCTCTGCTCGAAAAGTGCTGGGGGTCTGCAAAACACAGACCACAGGTTAAGAATGACCAGCGTAGGTAATGCCTCTGTTGTCATCCATGTTCTGGTGGTGGAATTGCAATTGCATGCTGTGGGATGGCCCTCCAATACTGCCTGAATGGTGTATTTTCTCCAGAGTGCAGCACTCCAGGGTGCAGTCATTAGAGACAATCACAAAGGAAGTTGATCCATGACACTTCTCCCTGCAATGTCTGTGTCAGGGCTCTTTCCAGGGCAATGAGCTCCATTTCAGTCCTCTGAGGATTCTCCGGGAAATGCTTTAGGGCCTTCTGTTGGATTAGGTCCAGTAGTTGCTGGAACAGATCCCTCTCTTGTTCCTTTTTCTTTTTGAACTACATGTTGGTCATTCTGTCTGTGTGCACTGCTTACTGCTTCAGGGGAGCTTTGGCATCAGAAAACCTAAAGCAGATCTTTAAAAAGAGGAAGGGGTTTAAGGTTATACTTTCTTAAAATCAGTCCTCATGCTAAATGAAACAAAACTGCTCCCTTAACACTGCTCCATCTTCAGTTCATGCTCTGGAGTCTAGACAGGGCAGTAAAGTGTAATCCAAATTGCTTTTGCTTGCTGCAGGTCTTCATGTAGAAATGATGAGATGCTTTGGAGTATGGCAAGATGGGGGAATTAGCTGGAGGGGGCAGGAGCTGGGGTGGTCTGTAGAAATAGAGGACATCAGTTTGAAGGTTGGCAATTCCATTGAACTCCCAGTTCTGTTTGTACAGGAGAATATTACAGCCTCAGGAATCAGAAAGAGTCTTGCAAGAGTCCTGTGCAAGGGGAAGGACTTTGTGTAAGGAATACTTATTCAGTATTCCTCTCTGTGCTGGGTTCTTGTGCAATTTTCAGCCCTGCTGGTTTGTGCAGCATTGGCAGCTCTCATAAATCTCCTGACTGAATCCCAATGCATACACAAGATCAAAGGAGCTTGCAATGGATTTTATGCTGTTTATTTGGCTGTCTTCAGTGCCTGCACTGCAGCCTTGGGTGCTTTGCAAATACATAACCACCACGTAAAATTCAGAGCCTCTGCCTGTAATACTTGCAGTGAGGTGATCCAGCTTGTTCTTGGGTAATTCATTCACCTAGAGCTCAGTAGCTTTGCCTTAGGAGAGTGGCCAGTGTGGTGTATTCATTATCCCCTATTTCTCTTGAAAGTGTTCTCTAAATGTTCTCTGTCTGCATTCTGGTAGTTCTTCTGGGACAAACTGCAGAGGTCTCTACGAGTGCCAGTGAAACCTTCTCTCTCTGAAAAGGCAGACTGCTTGTAGTTACTCTTCTTTAAAATATCAAATAGTAGCAAATTCACACTTACTATTGCAACCTGGGGTCTTCATAGACATCAAAACTAGCCTCATATGAAGTGCTGACCCCAAATCTTCCAGCTCCTAATGTAAGCCTAGCCTGGGTGCTAAGCACAGCTTGCCAACACTTGCATACCACAGAGCTGCGTGGTGTGAGGTGGCAGTGATCATGGCCTATATTTGAGCCCACGAGCGGCAGCAACAGTTGCAGGAAGCAGAGGTGTGGAGGATGTGGTTCTAAGTATAGAAATTCTACAAGACCAATAAGATTTGCTTTCTTTAGCGAAGTTGTTCCTGATAGTAACTTAGAAATCTCGCATGCCACACCTGCTTGCTGCTCTGCTAGTTTCCATTTTGTCTCTGAAAATTGATTTCAAGCTCTAAGACATCACAACACAATTCAGCTTTGCTCCTTGGCACCCTTGCAGGACTGCAATCTATCATTTTGTACCGTTGCTTGTGAGAGTCACTAGCCACACACTGCAATTTTATAGTCTGCACTTCTGTTAAAATAGGAGCTTGTTCTGATTTCTTCAGACTGAATATTTGCATGGTTATAGCAACCTGCTCCCTACCTCTGTGTGAAAACACAGGTTCTGAAATCTGCTATACAGCAATTCACACGGTGAGTGTTTTCTGGAGACTTAAAGCTATGTGATTAATGCATGCACCTCCTATTCCAATCCGAAAGGTAGAACTTTGCTGTTATATTAAATTCTCAAATAACCTGTATATACTACACTTCCCCTTAAGATCCCTCATGAAACTCCACCATATAAGTTACAAGGAAACTGGTGTGGGCTAGTGCTGAGGTTTCTATCACCACATCAGCCAACCTTGTCTGCCACAGTGGCCAGTTTTTTACTCTCAAGCCAGAAGTGATAATACACTAGTACATAGGAACACCTGATTTCATTTTAGCATCCATAAAAGGGACATATTGATCTCTTCTGTAAAAATGAACTCTGATTATTGATGAAGTAATTTGATGAACATACAGGGTTGTGGGAACAAAAAATTTGCAGCAATTGTCTTTTGCCAGCTGATTAATACAGTGGAAGAGGGTTAATTAGGAAGTTGAACAAATGACTACAAAAATATTTATCACGGAAACATAATTTGCAATTGTCGTTGAACTCTCCCAACAGCATTGTGTAGACAATTTTAACCAAAGAAATTAACACAAATGCAAGCGGTTACTGATAGAGGTGAGCAGCACATCAGTCTTTTAAATATACCACTGACCAACTTCACATTCCAGAGACTCCACATAGATCATTCCCTGGATAGTGCTGTGAATCATTTGCCCATCCCAAAGTTTTGTTCGAACAACAACTCTATTAGTCATTTGATTTGTCAGACAACTGGATGATGTCAGATTTCTCCTCTGTGTCTCACTTTGTGCCCCCAAGGCTGAGAAAATGGATTGATTTTAAAATGGGATCTATCGTGCCAAATTTCCTGAGCACTTCAAATGAATACTCTCACTCAGTCATGACAAATGCTTTCTCAGATTATGAGAACGTTTGGGATTTGTGTGCTCTTCTTTTGGTTGAATAACAAAGAACCTCCATTCATAAAGAGATCTTTCAAGAAACTTCTTGTAAATCAATCACTGACAACTGCATAGTGAGTCTTCTTGGTCTTGTCAGTTTTTAATTAAAAAGTTGCACCAACAAGTGATGACAGACACAAGCAACACAGCCTTCTTCCAAATGTCCAAACGCATCTGAAGGTGAGCAGACAGGACAGGTTACTGTACTGCTCACAGAGTACCAGCTGAAAATGACCTGCCATGTGGAAATAAAAACCAAACATTAAAAGACTGATTTTTTTTTTTTTAGCTCTTTGTGATTTCTGTGTGCCCAAAATGTCAAATTTTTGCCCTAATTTGGGGCAATGTAGCCTCAGAATAAACAAGGTGGCTGGATTTACTCTGGCATCGTTTGATGGCATGACATCAGCATTCACTCAGCAGTACTAGCTTACAGGGAGTCAGGGAATGATGGCTCTGTGTTTTCATCCATATGTTCTCCTAGAAAGCACTTGTCTGGAGTTTAAATTAATTAATGTGTTGGAAGAAGGAAACCTCTGTTCCAAAGTTATCCACCACTGAGTGTGTCTTTCCCTTCACATCACCTCCTCCTGGTGATTTTAATCAGTACCTGAGAAGTATTGACAGACATCCTTTCAGGATGCCAGCAGATGTTCATGCAAAAATAGTGATGCAAAAATAGTGAAGACCCAGAACTGACGATCCAGATGATACGAGGTGAAAGAAAAGCAAGGCAATGTTATTTAGAGGTTAAATCTTCTCATGATGCCTTTCAACATCATAAAGAGGGCAAGGGATAGAGAAATGACAACTCAGTTTAAAAGTATTTCTTTCAAGGCAGATAATCTTAATAATACAGAGAAGAAATCTACCCATTTGGGGCTTGTGAAATCTTCTGTTCATAGATTAGTATGTAACCCTTGTAGTTTTCTGCTTGGTCAGGAAGCAGAGATTAAGGAAATTGGATCTGATTCACAAGAAAACTTGAGGCTCATTTGGAGACTTTTTAATCTTTGAGCACAAATATGGAAGTTTACATTTTTATCATTCAGTTAGTCAACTCTGGATTGTCTAAGATACAGGGACTTACTGAGGATTTGTAGAAGTCTTTTCAAAGGCCTTTTGTTTCTACACTATCAAGTAGTTCAGGCTGGAAAGTTCAGAATTCCCCACTGATTTTGGTTTTGTTTTATGTAGCAATGTCTGAGAATAAAGCAATTGAAAGAGAGTACAAAAAAATCCCCCAGTTTTCTTAACTTTATTTTATCTGAGCATATTGCATAGCTTTTACTTTCTCACTTTTTATGGTACTTCACCAGCATTGCTAGTTAGGGCTCATTTCTGCCTATGGATCCAGCAGTATTGAATACTGCAGCTATGTAGTTATTTTATTCTCTGAACCCTGTTTTCCTTGCCTTCTGAGTAAACAAGGCAGATTATGGCCTTAAAATTTACCTTTCTCCCTATTCTTTCATTACAAGAAGCTCTTTTTAGATGGTGCAAATTTCCAGCAGTGCTTGTTGCTCACTGCACCAAATATACAGTGAAGATACGTGAGGGACATTACATGCATGGCCCAGCACATTTCATAGCTTATAGTATTTGAGAAATATATTTCACTATGAGAAAGACAGAACACATTGTTAGGCAGGCAGGCAGATCTGGTGGGAAAGAAAGTGAAAATGTTAAAAAGAAAAAAAAAAGGAGGGAAAAGGTAAAAGACCAAATCAATGCTATATAGTTAATAACACCATGATGATCAACAAAACCCTGCACTTCTCAGAGACAGGCAAGGCAACCACAAGAACATTTAGAGAAAAAAATCAACGATTACAGATCAAGAAATAACATGTTTATTCATAACTTTGTCGTTACAAGCAAGTGATATATCTATGTAGGAAGAAGTCAAACATAATCCCTTCCTCCCAATAAATTATTTCCTCCCTCTTTAAAGAGCCAATACTTTCCCATAACATTGTTTTCTTGAGGTTTGCATTACTGTTTAAAAAACGGATATGAAACACTTGGGCTTGGCCTGTAGCTTCCAGACTTTTCTGTAACTTCTCTCATCAAGAGGAGAGGATAGTACTGTGTTTAAGGTATGGCATTTGGGCTCAAAATGTAGGGGAGCAATCCCCCACAAGTTATCCAAGGCCTCCTTTGGTGGAGAGCTGTAGCATTTGTTTTCAAAACTGGCTTTGTGGTGTTTGGTTTCGCTTGCCCAGTTGGAGGCCTGGCCTTTAGCACCTCCAACTCCATGTGAAGTTGGTGGGACCTCAGTTTTTGCCATATGAAAATCAAGGTCAAGGTGCTCCCAGAACAATCAGGAATGGCACATCCCTAAATTAGAAACCATGCTTGAAAGACAGGTTTTTAATCTCTTGTGATAATTCAGAATACCTAATTTAGGTGGCAGGGGACTTAACTGACCCTATAAGGAGCCTAAGGCTCCTATGTGCCAAGCCAGGAGCTTAAAGGTTGGCAGAGTGAATATGTAATCCCATGTAAAATGGGATACTGTCCCATCATACAAGGCCACTGTGAGCCTGAACCCTCACATGCTTTTGAAGTACTCAGAGACCATCAGGTACACATCAAAGACAACATATAAGAAAAGCAGAGTAGGGCACTGATGAGCCTTCAGGTACACCAACTGCAGGCACAGAGCAGTACACTACCAATTTCCTCCCAGCAAATCCCTTGAGGAGGCTCCTGTTTAACTATATCCAGAAACCAAAGGGGCATCCATGCCTTTATGGCATGAATAAGGAATTATGGTGGGTAGCCAAGCAGAAGGTTAATATATTAATATTAGGAGCCTAATTCTCATCTTCTTTGTACTCATTCAAACCAGGAGCATCTCTCCTGAAACTGATGGATTTGCCTCTGTGATATTCCTTCGGTGGAGATGAAAACCAGGCTCTGACTGACAGAGACTCCCCTCCTCAGTTTCAGATGCTGGTAGGTAGCAATACATATTGACAGCAAGGAAGAGCTTAAGTTCAGTTTAATCCTCTTAATGACTTATTATATGTTCTAGTGAGCTTGATGTCATTTTGGGATATTACCCAAGACTAATAATAATTACGATACTATTGCATGAAGTTTCACTTTTACCCTTCCTGGAGTCCAGCACAGCAGCGTGGAGAAAAGAGGGGATAGAGCAGAGACCCTTCACAGCTCTTCCCCATCCATGATGTGCACAGGCATTCAGGGAAAACTCACTCTGTCTTCTGCAGCACAAACATGCTTTGGATGATGGTCAAAGAAAGAATAATGGCAACACCAGCAGCTATAACTCTGCCAAATCCCTTCCTGATGTGGGATTTACAAAGGTTATCGTGGACTGGGGAATAATTTCAAAGGACTCCTTTATTGCTATGGCCTGGGGCCAGGGGAATAAACCTTCTGAAGCAGAGGAGGATTCCCTCTACCTTAGGCTATTTGTTCTAGCTGTGAACACAGTGCAGAATTTGACTTACCAGTCTGTCCCCTCCAGAGGATCCCCAAAGTCTCTTCTTACAGCACCTAAAGAAAATCAGCTGCTTCTGGAGATGAAAAGATTAGAGCTGAATTTGCCACTACCCAAAGCACATTGTGTAACACTGTGGAGGCAAAAGGCTGGGCCAATGTTGGGGGAAATACATGCTCCTATAAAAGCAGCACTAGGAGAGAGAATCCAGGAACTGATTTCCAAAGCTCCATGTGAAACTTTTGGACAAGACTACAGAGATCTACTTTTAAAAGCCTAACAGATAATCTGAGCAATTAAAAAGGGGATTTTCTTTTTTTGATTCTCTGAAGTCTGTGGTCTGAGATAAACACCCCATCAGATCTTTTGAAAGTCCCAGACTTCCTTTTTTAAAATTACTAACATTTCTTAGTAGATGGCTATTACTTTCTCTGAGTCAGACATCGTCTAAAGCTCAGGCAGGGGAGTTAAATACCGAACTTTTCTCTTCCTAAAAATCAAAGTATGGCTGCTCCAAAGTAGGTGCAGTTGTACTGAAGCAACAAATGTGAAATTCCTGGAGATGATGTTTGGTGCTGGGAGACTGGCATTGCCACTAGGACCTTTTCAAGGGTTCCAGCCTCATTAGAGACTTTCTATTCCTCTTTTTCTCCCCAGTCCCTCATTTCCTTGGACACTGGAGACTGCTGTATCACTATGGCTGGTAGCACTCCTTATATGCCTTTTTTTTTGCTTTCTAATGGAGATGTTGTAAGCTTGTGTAATCTTTGTGCCGCGGGCAGGTTGACATAGTTGTGGTTTGCAAATGAAAGAAGGTTAGAAACTTTCATTCTTTGCTGTTGTTAGTCACAAGGCTATGGCACAGTCACCCTGTTTAGATTGTGCCCTATGAAGTTTGGCAGAGGTGCTCAGAGAGTGATTTCTGGTTTACTGCAGGATATACTGAAGTCCTATTTTATTTTCCTCTTATCTTTATGCAGGTTCCCAGTTTCTTCTTTCCACAGAAACCACAGCTACCATTATTCTTTGCCTAAAAAGAAATCCCCAGCCAGTCATGACACAGATTGAAATCTGGGATTGGCCATACATTGGTGTCAGATTCAATGCACATCCTTTTCATTGGCATTAAAGTTGGGATCACGTGGAGCTGATTTTCACAGACCGAGGGCAGGGTATGAACATGCATGTGCAATCACAGGATTTATCCTTCAGTCAGTGGGAATACAAAGCCCATCCCCAGGCCATTATTCATTCGAAGTCCTGCCTTTTGATCCATTAATTAGGACCTACTTTTGGATGACTCTGAGTACATCTAAACTCCGGGTTACTTCAGTGGAAGCTAAGACTAAGGTTTCCAAGCACTGAGAACAAAAGAATAACAAGTAAACCTATCCCTGACCAGGTCTCATTGCTCAGTTGGTTCCCTGCTCAGAAGTAAGCTTGTCACCCAGCCTCAGAGTGGGTTGTCTTCTTGTCTTACTTGGTGAGACTGGTGCAGAAGAGGGTTTCTGCTGCAGATTCCAGCCTGAGCAGCTCCTTCTTGGAATCGCTCCTGAAAATGAATTTACAATTTCAAGACTACACCTGCACAGGAGATGCCTGTGGCAGTCAGTAGGGAATGTGGCTAATTAAATAGGAACAGATTTTCAAAGATTACTTCATCCAAGAAGCGAAAGCTAAATAATTATACGGAACAAGATGATTACCTGGAACAAGATGATAAAACTGCTAATGTTCCTGTTTATAATATGACTGTGAAGCTTCTCTGTTAAAGCCGAGATGCAATGTATTATAGTTTATTGTCTAATAATGCAAGAAATAATGCTGCCTGTATTCTGTGAGAATCATGTTTTTCTTCCAAATAAAATTCCACCTGGAACCAACCTATCCAAGTAACTCCCACGATTTTCCCTGGTTTATCCTCACCTGGGAGGAAGGAAGGCTTAAAAAGGGAGAATTATGGGTTTGCCTCATATATTAAATATATCTGGGAATTTTAGTAGATTTTGAAGGATTGGTCCCATCTTTACAGGAAGAAAAAAAAAACAAACCATGTTTCTGCAAGATGGCAAATTGCAGTCAGAGGGTAGATCTGTGACCCTGTGCCTTCTCTTTTGTGTGATGAAAATGTGCTGATGCAATGGCCATAGCTATCCCTCTCTCCTGGATTTTGTTTTAAAAAGGAGAGCTTTGCCACTGTGTGCCTGCAGTCAAAAGGTACCGGAGATCTTTTGTTCACCATCAGCAGGGGCTGTGATTGCAGGGTGTGCCCAGTCCATGCATTCAGCCACTATACAAGCAAATACAGCAGTTAAAATGTTGATATTCATGCTGACTTAACTCCTCTGACCTCTCCATGGCTGAGTTCCAAGCCGTGTGCAGGCTCCTCTCTGCTATCCACCCAGCCTCTATGCATTTCTATTTATATTTACTTTTTTTCTATCTTTCTCTACTTCTTTAGAGAAACCTTAGATTCTGGAGAATAAAATACCAGCTCATGAGAGGTGCCAATGTGTCATATCACAAGTATAGCTCAGTACAAGTGCTGTCTAAACTCAACCACAGCACTCTCCATATTTTACTGACAACCCTTTGCAGGACATTAAATTACTGCTCATCTCAAAACCAACCCTTCCTCCTTTACTGTCTCTCACATCTTCCCTGAAGCCATTTATAATGATATCTGCAGGTGGGCTTCAAAAATTTCAAAGTATCTTGGTATCTGCCAGTCCAAGTGGTCTTGATGCTGTAGCTCCACACTCATGTGAAACCCTCCCGGAGGTGAACCTTGACAACGGGGATCAGCTCCACTGGGGTTTCAATGCACCACTTATGTCTTTGGAAATTTTTTAATTTCTGTTAGACAGTTCACGTCTTGACAGCTAAGAATGACTTGAAAAGGCTTCTTGGATCAGGACTTAAGGTTTTACCTGGAACAGTATCTCAGGATTGGGACTTGCATTTCCATATGGCCTTTAGTATGCCTGCATAAAATCTCCTACAGACAGGGATCCTGGAGTCTCTATGTTATATGGCTGGGCAGCCTATTTCAAGTTTAAAAAAACACTTTGGTGAATAATGGCTCTGTTTCAGTTGCTGTTTGTTTTTAACCATTTATGCAATACCTCAAGCCAATTGGCAGGATTAATTGGTTAACAATGTTATATTAATTAATACCATAAAATTGCTTTCAAAGAAGGAAGAGCTAATTAACTACAAAGCATTAATACTCCAACTGTGAGAAAACCCAAGGGAAAAAATCTACAGTGTAATTAATAGAGAATACATTTTTCTTCCTGCCCTACAGTCTCCCCATAGTCACAGTCACTAATGACTTTCACTTGGCTTTCTGAAAGGTTTTCTGGTCTCTGTCAACCTATCCCATTCTTAAAAATATCCAGAGGTAATTTGTATTAATTTTTCTTTCTTGACCTTTTATTTCTGGCGATACCCTTGATGCAAGGTATGAACTCTACTCTTCCCATTCCTACTGTGGAATACTTGTGAAGCAGGTTCTCTCTTACATGGAATGGTTGTGGTGGTTAAGATCCAATCTCCAGCCATCAGTAACACAGGCACGGCAGGAGAACAGGGCAAGCCACAGCAACCCTTTCCATTCTATACTTTCCCTTCCTACTGTACATCCCACATTTTTCCTGTGAATATCAGATGACTCACTGATTTATTACAGCCTTTTTTTTCAATCCAGTTGGCAGTCAGTCTGCTTCAAACCACAGTGCATTTTATTTGTTTGCCATTCTCTAGTAACAATCCTCAAGAAAAAAGCCAAACAAACTGACAAATTATAGACAATTAAAGGGGAAAAAAATTAACAAATATGTGCTTGTTTCTATAAAGTTCCAGCTGCCTTGAGATGGAGTTTGAACTGAAAGCATACTGTCCTGCTTTTTGTGTTTAGACTTCAACAGAAACACTTGTGAAGGTGCCCCCGAGTGAAGAGCTGGGGAAGGGCACACGGGCAATTGTCAGAATAAACATCACATATAGTGAAAATAGCTACCTTCTCTCTGTAAAAATATCTCCATGCTAGAGTCTGAGCTGAGCTAACTAATGGCATCCAGGAAACAAATGTTTACAAATGTCTAAACCAGAATTTATAAACACGCAATAGAAGTTTCAGTGAACTAGCCATCAAATCCTAAATCCTTTGTCCATATGAAAATGCTTGAACTACTACAGTATAACTGAAAGGGTAGAACAAACTAATAAAAATTAACTGTAATACTGAAGCATTTCTGCAGCATACAGCTTATTTCCTGGTAAGAAACATTTTTATGCATCTGCAGCAGTGATTATGTCTCAGTATTCAGTTTAAGTTAAAAAAAAAAAATAGACATTATTACGCATCGCACAACCCATACACACGAGCCAGGTGGTTCAGGTCTGAGTCCAACATGGAAATACAGTTGTGTGATATTGCCAGGAGAGCGCTGTGTCATTAAAGAGTCTTGTTCCTTCAAAGGAGAGGTTAAATCAAGCTCCCTAATCTCTGGATGAATAATCTCATTATTTTCCTGAGAAAACATCTCACCAAGCAAATATAGTTGAGTCTTGCCCAGACATGTTTTCTATAGGTGGGAACTGGTAATACGTGGATGAGGGTGTGAGATGGCCCTTCTTGATGAAGTCTCTCCCCATTAATCATTACATGTCTCATACATGACAAAAAGTGTTGATGGAACAGGTTTAGACATTCTTTTGAGTTAAAATAAAACCCATGTCGCACTAGTACAACTAACATTGGGTATTGTGCTTGTAGTTGTCTGGTATGATGCAATGGAAAATTGCGAATAAAATCCTGATGCACTGTCAGCTCTCATGAACTTTATCTGCAGGCAAGAGGGTGTCACAGAAACAGAGCAGCTCTCCAGGTCTTACCACAGACACCTCCCTGGGGAAGGAGGAGGAGAGGAAGACTAAGATTACCATTGTTCTAGCTGATTTTTCTCACAAAAGGGAGTTTGATTCTGAAAGCTTTGTGTCTTTATTTTGTTTACCTAGGGTTGGATTTCCTTTAACACCTTCTGTGAGACTGTTTAATCCACATGGGCCAAATCCACCTGCCTGCCACCTGAGCTAAGCAACGCACTGTGATCTCTGTCACTGAGCTAGCATTTCATGCAGTGGAAGGTTCCTGCCACCTCTTTTGAGAAGCTTCAGCACCTTTATTAATTGTTTCATGCTTTGAAATCTGGCAGGAAGAGAGCGATCAGCACAGAAAGTACCTCATTTTTCTTCTGTGAATTTCTCTTCAGGTATTGCCACGATGTAAATGATTGAAAATTTACTGTTTCTTCACTCCTGGAGGAATTGTTGAAAGAAAAAATATTGGCAGCACATCAAAATTGTAGCTGATCACAAATATTCTTAAGAGAGGGATTCATGTACCACCAATGCAGCTGTGAGAACCTATATGGCACTGGCAATGCTTGGAAATTGCCAGAGCAGATGGAACAGCAGGTCTGGGAAGGAAGAGCGAGCACAAACTTCTCCAGCCATCACCTGGTCGTGTTCCTTGCCTGAAAGACACACAGGATCCTCTAAACTATTTCGTCCCCCATACTCTCCTCACATTATTCCTTACCACATCCCATGGGTAAGAGTCTGTCGCAGACTCTCCTGCCTGATACTATGTCCTTATCCATTTTTAGAGAATCTAGACCATTCTGTGGGTCAAAAAACCCCCAAACCACCTCCAGATCAGCCTGAAGCTCCTCACCCATTTCACTCTGGTTTGACTGGTTGTTGCCTGAGGGAAGAGCATTGCAATCTGGCACTTACTACTTATCCTGGCTGTCAGCCCAGCTGGCAGGTCATCCATAGCAGCCCCGGGAAAGAGCTAGAATAGGTTTGGGACTGGTGCCAGCTTTCCGCAGTAGGATCAGGGAGGTGGACATAGCCATGTTTTTGAAGTAACTGAAGGTGGAGCTGAGGGTCCCCTCCACTGGGCTGAACAACCGTCTGTGCAAGATAAGGAGTATCCACGGCTCACTGGGATGTTTACATCTCCCATCTAGAGCTGTCTTGTCACACAGCTCACAAGGTACTGCTCTGCTCTCTGACAGGAGGAAGGCAGCTCTTGGAAATACCTTTGCCACGTAAAACCTCAGGGTGGCAGGTTCAAAAATCAAAACTTTGACAAATCTTTTTGTGATATTTCCTTACAATGCTGCTGTTACCACATACCATCACCAGTAAATTTATTTACTGGACTTCTTACAAAGTAGAAACAGAAAAATGGGTAGAAACACATCCAAAGCAAAGCAAGACAGTGGGATAACAGAGTTCATCTGGATCTTTGGTGGTGGAAATGAAGTAATGGCTAGTACAAAAGCCATTACTCACTTTTTCTTCACAACTCACCTCCTGGGCTTCTCCAGCTTGTCAAGTTTAGTGCAGGTGCATACTTAACATCTATGCCTGGAGCACATTCAGTTAAACATTTAAATTGGGACATATTTATGCAAAACCTTCTTGCAATATTCACCCAATTTTAGGGCTGTTTTTCTATATTTATTATAAGGGGGGAAAACCAGATAGAAAAACCTGTGTTGTGTGCAATGTTCAACACAGTTTTTAAAATGTGGGATTTGAGCCTAAGGAAGCAAGTGACATCTTTTGCTTCTCTTACATTTTTGTAGGATCTGCATGATTCAAGTTTGAATGCATGGCCAAAAAATAATGGAGACTGATGAGCCAAAGGTAATATCCCTGACTTACTGGCATAAAGCACCTTTTCCCTGCAGATACTCTACATTGTTTCATCATTTGGCACTTTATTTTTAGCAGTTTCCAAAGCTGATAAAATGTATATTGCTACAAACATTTTGGATGTACATTTTCAAGGCCTTATGACCATGAAGTCATGCTTGTGTGTGTGATTCTTTCCATTAGTGATGAGCTCAACATGTTGAGTTTATTTCTGAATCCAGATGGGCATTTGGAGCCTGTTTTTTCATCTAGATACATGATCAGATACATTTCCTGGCTAAATACATTTCTGTATATCTATTTTTTGAGTATTTGGAGAAAAATATTGTCAGCTTTGTGTTACTAATGAATGTGACAATCCGTATTTCTTCTCATGCTGAGGATAAAATAAAGTGCAACTGTAGTAAGTGAACTATAAGTGAAATCCCTATAATCTTCTGAAAACTTTAGTGGGCTATATATCTTTCTGGTTTCAGCATCTTTTTGCAGTTCCTTATTTTTTAGGTTGAGAAAGAGAGAGAAAGTGTTGTCTAGACAATCCTTGTAGATGATTAATTGTTCAGGAGGAAATACACGGCAGGCACAAAGATTCAGATGGGAACATTGGTACATATTTGTACACTGTGTCCTGCTGGATAATTCTACCCTTTTGGGATGTGTGTAGTACAGACTGCTATATTGTGCTACAAAGTCATACTGAAGATGATATTTAGGAGTGTTGAGACTACACAGGCCCTGCCGCAAGAGCCCAGGCAGTCTCTTCGTGCTTGTCCTTGAATCAAAAGTTGCAGTTCCTGAAGGCAAGAAAATGAATGCATGTGGTATTTTCTCTGTATGTTGTATACATGCCAGCTAAGCTCCCTTTGCCCTCAGCTTCAAGATTTATTACTTGTGCAGAGTACTAGTTTCAGCTGCTGTGAAGATCAATGTTCTTGGTGAAGGGCTAGCTGGGAGCCCAGAATGGGTAGAGTGGGTTTTATGTGCACCACTGGCATCCAGCACACCAGCCTTCCAGGGATCATGGCAACATGAATCTGTAAAATGGGCATAATAATCCTAACGTGTGTCCAGTGTAGGAAGCTTAATTAGCAATTTTAAATGATCTTGAGATCCTCAGAGGGATGGTGCATATGCTAACAGAGGGTGTAATTTGGCACAAATGTATTATCACATCTACAACTCTATTACCATGTAGTTATGCCAGGGCAAATAGAACAGCAAATGTCCCAAATGCTGTGGAGACAAACAACTCTGGAATTGTCCAAAGACCTCTAGCAGAAGAGAGGGATACACCTACTGCACACAGGCTTTATTATAGCACATACTGATAAATCAGCAATCCACAACTTTTCATCCCTGTAGACAGACATCCACAATCACATTCTTTCCGGCAGCATAGAGATACACCTACAGTTCAAAATCTTTTGGGAACCCTTAGGGATATAGTCACAGCCACAACTTACTGGCAATGCACAAAAGATGTAACTATACTGTGCAGACTTTCTGGCAACACAGCTGCATCCCCAGAGCCTGGCTTTCTACAAGCAGTGATACACCAATCATACCACATCCCTTAAGGCAGAGAAATGATACAAACACCCCACATTGCAAAGGGAGATGCTTTTGAAAAACATGTAAAAAAAAAAATAGACTAGATAACAGGGGCTTTAATTGTTGCTTAAGTGCCAGCAATGTCAGAGCTATCTGTGCGTGAAGTGAATGCTCAATGTTAATAAAATACATTCCAACTGAGCAGTCTGTATGTTCTGCTGAGCTGTACAAACCATGAGAGCTCTCTGCTCTTGTGGTTTGTGTTTCCACCATGAACCCGTAATAATGAAAGTACTGACCCAGCAATCAGCATTTTGAGTGCAGGCCCTGAGATTGCTCAGTTGGGTACAGTTTCCCTCTCTAGAAGAGAGCATGTAATGCAATTAATCCAGCTAGTGGTACACAGGGTGTTAGGGGACGGCCGCTCCTCCCTACGAACAAAACAGCTGGCGTTCAAGTATTTCCTTATTTCTGAGCTCTTGACTGTCACAGCTTATGATGTTCTTTGACACAGGGAAGACAAAAAGTAAGGGGAGAGTTATTTAATATTATACAGCAGATCCAGATTTGTTGTTATTTAGGATTATAGCTAGAATGAAATACGCTGGGATTTACTTTAATCTCCACAAGGGGCTAGGTCTGTTTGGAAATGTCAGTGTGTATGTTATAGTTGACCTACTGGGGATCACTTAGACCCAGGGCTTTTCTTATGGTTATTGTGCTGATGTTACACTAAAGAACTATTCAAAATGGGGTCCTAATTTCCAGGTGTTTTGCTGGCTGCAGCTGAGTTAGGTGGTGGAAATGTAAAGAAGTTTTTGGTTACCTTGTGGCTGCTCCTTTCAGGTGGGAGGCCAGCCAGGAGTGCTGGTGGCAAGTGGCTGCCAGACTGCTGTTTGTAATCCTGCTGAGTCCAGAACAGCCATGTCACTCCACCAGAACTATGTCCTTCAAGTATTCCAGGAATGAACAGAATACAACATCTCTGCCACTTTCACACTACCAAAGGAGGAGGAGAGTGAAGCCAGTACTCTCTATGCACAGGAGAAAATTATCAAAAGTCGTTATTAATGGCTTGACAAGTAATAAATAATGTCACTTAAATTTTGTCTGTCATATGGCAATAAAATACAGCCTATTGCCCTGTAGGATGTCACTACACGTGGGTCCTGAGGAAATCCAGGTAAGGATTTGGGGTTGCTTGCTCAGGCTTGTCTCCAGGAGACATAGCTCACCCAGAGTGACTCTGCCTTCGCTCTAGCTCATTGCTATAGCCCAGTGGTCGACAGGCTGCACTGCACCATGCTGGTGAGAATCACTTGGACTGGAGTGTGCCTTCAGGTGTAAGACTCTGGGTACAGGTGGTATGCACTTGTAATAGATGCTCATTCAACCTTCCTCTGTGGAATGAAAGGCAGGAAAAAGGCCCCATCCATAGGCATTGGAGAGCCATAGTGGCAAAAGAATTGCCCCATGGAGCCTCCAGCTCTGGAGATTGAGAATTATGGAGATCTCTGTGGATAGGAGTCAAAGGTGTTGCTTTCCTCAAGAGCCTGTATAGACATATAGGGCTGAAACCATGAGATAAGCCCCTTCTAAGCATATTTGACAGGTTTGGAAAATGGGACTCAGTACAGCTGCTTCCAGCACTGTAGCTTGTCTGTGAGGTGCTATGTGAAGATGAAAATAGAAATAGATAAGAGAAGACGAGTGTGTGAATGCACTTACAACACCTTATCTTGGGCCTTTACTCAGTTGTTTGCTGCAGCGTGGTTTGGTGGGGGGACTGACAACATTTCTTGTGTGCTAGTGGTGCTGGTAAACTGCACTGTTCTGCTGTGTGATAAGACACTATGGACAGTGTTTACAAAAAGAAAATATAATTCATGTCTTTATGGAAAGCCTGTAAAAGAAGTTGCCAACACAGCTTGTACTTAATGGCAGCGAGAACCAAAATGGACAATAAAAATAATAATAAAAAAATAAGTCTGGTATCTTGGACAGGAAATTGAAAACGAAATATTTCCAGTTTGTTGGGTTATGCCTAAGTACAGTACATCTTGCTAGGCTACGTCAGGCTCCATTCCTACTTCAAAGTTTACTTTGATCTTCCTTTATTTACATTAGCCTTTGCCACAGTATTCACAGAGAGTTTTCAATGACTGCTCCAACTCATATATTACACTCTGCTAAGCCAAGTTTTAAGTCAGTATTGTGACGGTGAACATTATCTGGAATAGCAATATAATACCCCCAGCAGTATAAAGTATTACTTATTCCATTAGCGCACATGCACATCAGAATTTATACAACCTCAATTGTGGTTCCACATAATTAGGAACAGTTTCTGACAAAACCTCCCCAAAGTTTGAGAATGTTCCCTTATAGACCCAAGCCTTGTTCTCAATGTGCTTTTTCACAGGATGTGCTTCCTCAGAATGGTACATTGTGGTACATAGTGGTACATGAGCAAATGCACAGAGAGAGGAACACAAACAATTGCACTAGGACAACCAGCCAAGTAAGGATCAAGCAAGAGCAACAAGTACGGTGATACAAAGTGACTCTACAGCCCACCTATATGTACAGGGTTTTTACCTTTTTTGTTTAAGTATAAGCAATTTACATGTTTGAGTACAACAGAAAATCAAGCCCCAAACACGGAGTCTCTTTTGTGTCTCTTGGCCCTCCCTTGCCTGATGCCACACGCCTGGACAGGCAGGATAATGGCTGGCTTGGTTGTTCCTATGGAAATCACAAGACAATGTGGCTTCTCCATATTTCTAAACATCCCAAGAATGAGGCAGGAAGTGTCAAAGTGTTAGTTCTTCGTTATTTCATTACATATGGTCAGGTCTATTTAGGAAGTGTCATAACAATAACATTGTAACAGGTGTAATGATAAATTCAGTAGCATGCAAAATCCTAGATTTTCCCCCTCCTGTTGACTCTTGGCTGGGTAATTGCAAGAGTGATGCAGTGGACAGACTAGTGAGATGATCAAAGCATTAGGCCAAGAGTTTAGTTTTCATTAAGGCCACCTTAGACTCCTGTAGAGCCAAGGAATCCTAAACCAAGCAAGTATTCCAGCATTGACAGACAGTGTGAGAGCTCTATGAATTACTTTGAATGCAGATTTTGTTCTATAATTTACACTAGTCAGAAGGCTACAATAACTATATCATTCACATAGGGTGTGGAGTATGAATATTCCACCACATTTTCCAGAAGCCAGACAGTTGGTACAGAAGACATTATGCAAACACAAAGCTTCTCGCTCCCATTAGGAGTTTGTTGCAATCCATGTAGTGTTCCAAACTCGAATGTGCTTAGGAAAACACATAATTCCTAAGATTAAAAAATTTAGTTTTTCCTATGTGTCAATCTACCATGTTTCCATCGTCATTTAGAATAACAATAGGAAACCAAAAAACTCTGCAGGCCACACTGAAGAGTTAAGGGAGGAAAACCAACGTCACGCCCTGTAACACACTCACAGCAGAATTCTTAGGAAAAGCTACCATTTACCATAATGCCATTTTAAGAACAATCGTACTCTTACCAGTATCTGTTGTTGCAATAAGTCTGATACTGCATTTACATAACAGATTTTTTAAAAACAAAAATGGCACATTAATTACTGAAAAAGTACCAAGAAGTAATAAATCAGTAATAAGAAGTTATGGCAAAATATTTAGATGGTTGTATTTAAAAATGGATCTGGAATTAGTAGTTTGTGGTCTGCTGATTTTTCACTTGATTGCGTCATTTAAAATGGAATGTTAAACACTAAGTAATTCTCATTTGATAATATGCAGGGTGTGCAAAGTGTTAAAGGAATGGATAGAAAATTAGAAATCCAGGAATTTAGATGTGACATTGGACCCAGTTCATTTTTCTGTAATTCTCTTGAATCTTCTGTGTCCTAATTTCTCTGTCTTTCAATCTGAGAAAATACTGCATTCTTATCCTAATAAAACATTTTGAGATCACCATATACAATTTCATTCATAAATACAAACCATTCCAATTTTACATATAGAAAATGTAAACATTGACAACAGTCAATATTTTCAGTGAATACTGAAAAGTGGATTTTAACTTTTTGTCTCTAACAACATTGTTAGTACTGGCCTTGGAGCAATGATGACTATAAACAAAAGTTACACCCTTCCTGCTTTCCTCATATACCTTAGTGGATGGCATGGAGTTGGGAAAAAGGCCCTATTACAGAGAAGAGGTGTAAAACTGAAGTAGGACAAGAGATGACTACCGTATTCCAAACTGGAGGCAAAAGGGCAGCTGGACACCTTACTCTTTTTGCCACTGAAACCACTAATCTCCACCAATAAGGAAAATAAACAAGTGGAGAGATGCAGCTCATGTTGGATATTAAAAGTCTGTGTCTGCTGTGTTGTCCTCGGTTGACCGGTTATAAAATCAGCAGAGCAGCTAGAAGAAGAGACTGTAGGAGATATTGTCTGTGGGAAAGGAGACCACAAATCCGGCGGAGCACAGAGGCACCACAAATTAAAGGTAGGATGTGCTCCTCAGGCTCAGATAGGAACATAAACACTGTGGACTTCAGGATTCCATATGCTTCCACTAATAAAATACATGGTGTTTTTTTCAGAACCCAAATCCAAACTCCATCAAGTTCATAAGAGTATGAATGAAATGTTTTTTATACTTCAAAGCATTATCTGCAGTGGTATTAAATTTTTGTAGGTCCATTCATCTCACTGAGAATCTGACCTAAGAGTTTTAACGTTCTATTTTTTTCCCAAACATTTGTTTAGGAAATGTCAACAGCATTATCAGTCAAGGACTGGAAATGTCACTAAACCTCACAATGCCAAAAATTTCATTTTAGAAATACATTAGTGGAAAAAAAATAATGACCATATCGTTCTCTTCAGGAGTGCATTATCAACCATAATAGGCAGGTAACCTCTTTTCCAAGGTGTCTTTTTTCTAGAGTTTTTATTGAATTGAGTGAAATTATATAGGTCCTGCTTGTATGATTTTTTTTCTCTTTCAAAACAAAAAAGCATTGTAATGGCCATGAAAATCGCATTGCTCTGTCAGGTCACCATCCTGGGTTGCTGTGGCCAACAGGGAGTCTTGGAAAACACTATTAATCTGGAGGGCTTTTCCATAGTAAGATCAAAGCTTTGCTGACCTGCCACGAAATCATCTTGGGGTGCACAACTGCAGAGCAACACCAGAGATGTTTTAAGAAAAGTATAAACCCTGTTATCCAGCCTGGGTGAAATGCCAGCCTGTTTGGATATCCCCATGCAGTCAGTCCGTCAGGGCATTTTCAGAGCAAACTTCAACTGGGGAAAGGTTTAGTCAGGGAAAATAGAAAGCCAACAACTCTTAAACAAAAAATTAAGTTTCAAGGATCTTTATCAGTGAAATGTCCAGCACCATCTTGTGGCATTACCATTAATTCAGCAAATTGGTCTTTCTACTGTGAAAACTACTTAACTCTCGTTTTTTCTCCCCTGAAGAATGCTGATCATTATAAAGCAAGAGTACAGCTACAAATCCATTGACAAAAAGAAAGAGCCTAGGATATGGACCTGTTGAAGTGGGTCCAGAGGAAGGCCACGAAGATGCACAGAGGACTGGAGCACGTCTCCTATGAAGACAGGCCAAGTGAGTTGGGATTGTTCAGCTTGGAGAAGAAAAAGCTCCAGGAAGACCCTAGAGCACATTCCAGTACCTACAGGGGGCCTACAAGAATGATGGGGACAAATTTTTTAGCAGGGCCTGTTGTGGTAAGACAAGGGGTAATGGTTTTAAATTGAAGGAGGGTTGATTTAGATTAGCTATAAGAAAGAATTTTTTTAATAATGAGAGTGGTAAAACAGGTTGCCCAGAGAGGTGGTAGATACCCTGTCCCTGGACACACTCGAGGCCAGGTTGGAGAGGGCTCAGAGCAACCTGATCTAGTTGAACATGTCCCTGTTCATGGCAGGATGACTTTTAAAGGTCCCTCCCAACCTAAACTATTCTGTGAATCTCTGACTAGCAGTATTGCTAAAGATATGAGCTTCTCAAGTTCAGATGGGAACATAAACATTTCAATTCTTGTCATTATTGCTTGAGAAGTGCTTAAAAGCTAAAATTAAGGGGTGCTTATAAAATGTCATTAGTCAGGCACGAGACGAGGTGACATCGCATACACCTGAAGCACGATGGGACAAAAGGTGGGAGTGCCCAGACCCAGTATGAAATTTTGCAGCACCAGCATTGCAGGCTTCCTGACAAGACTGTGATCCAGGTCCTGCTTTCCCTTGTGCTACCAGCATCCAGAGGGGACTGGGAATCCAGCATTCCTTTAGAAATAGCCTGGGGAATAATACTCCTTCTTATGGCCTGGCCAACATTTCTTTTTCCGTAAGATGGGATCGACTTCGTGCCTGCTGTTACTGAAATAGAGCTGCTGGCACGTTTGCTTACATAGCTAATGCATGACCAGTATATAAGTCATTGTTTGTAGAGTGCTATGCAAGATGTTCTACATAAATGTGTATATAGAATCACATCATGCTTTCAGATAAGTTTATAAAATGCTCCCATACAGCTTCACAGCTTCAGCTCAGAGTTAAATTGGGTCAAAGAATGGAAAGATTAATTTCTAGGAAGTTTTCAATTTTCTGGACTAATGCTTCTTTGTCTTACTTTGCTCAAATAACAAAACCACCTAGCTGAACTGCCTTGTTTTCTCCACATCTGTGTGTGAATTAAAATCCACTGTGAGGTGCTTGGTTCACATTTGGGAGGATTTTATCCAATTGACAGGAAATTGTGGAAGCTCATCGTTTCTTGGAAGCTGAAGTTTCTCTGTCTCTTCTATCCTACTGCTTCTTAGCCCAGAATTTACAAGCTTGTATCTAGGAAAAATATTTTATTTCACCCAGTCTTTGGCCTCTGCTGAGACTGATGAAAAATTCCAACATTAAACAGCTCCTTTTGAATATGGTTGAATTATCATTACCAGATTCACTTCAGAGGTCAATCGATTCTTTGGTCTCCACCCAAAAGTAATATGCACTGGTGCAGCTCAGACATAATATCTGTTGAGGATCTGGCTAGAATTTTTTATTAGTGGTCAAAATGTACCACAAATATTGGTAAAGCATAATGAATTTGTTTATTAGTACCCATGTGCTTTTTAAAGCTTTTGCCTTAAATTTTGAAGCTCATCCAAATCACTTTTATGAAACCGTAAGTGGCAACCTCCCCAAAACAAACAATCAAACAAACAACAAAAAAACAAACTAACAAAACAAAACCAAAAAAGCCTCACAAAAATAAGTTAAACAGAAAGTCATGATCATGCCTTGAATTAAAATGGTGGCAATCAAGTCCTTCTTATAACAACCACCTGCTCACATTAACCCCCAACTGCAGGGACTGTCCTCGCAGCTGGATGTAGCTCTGCAACCAGTTGTCACACTTCTTGGTGTGCCTTTCCTCAAAAATCAGGAATGCAATTTCAAAGGGAATTAAAACAGGGACTTATAGGCAGTTACTTCTGATAGTATCCTTCTCCCCTCTGAGACTGCATTCAGAGCCACGGAGGATGCCGTCCCAGAGCCTGGGGACACAGAGGTCAGGGAACCTCTTATGAACTCTTTGTGACGTGCTCCTGTTCCAGCCACTGGATCATTTATCCAGATACTGGATAAATGCCTAAAAAGGCCCCTGAAGGGTTGATAATTTAGATCTAGAGTAATATTTTATTGTAACAGCCCTTTCAAGCAGGTAGTGAACACAGGTTCTCGAGGTTCATCTCAGCAGTGCTGGCACTTGTGGTCTGCTGCAGCTACTTCTTTAAAAAAGAATAAAAATAAAAATTGGGATAAACCCAGTTGTTGACCAAAGGTAAATGTATATCTACTTTTTTTTTTTTTTTGACAAAACAAAGTTAATAGATATTGAATCTCAGATGTACTTGATATTTAGTTTAGCTCTCAGTTTACTTGCTATTTAAGTGAGACTAAGGCTGCACTTTACTGTAAAACTTCAAATCCATGACTAAGGCAACTCCTTCTTTGCCTTTCACAATAAATCAGACAAAGCAGAGCTCTGAAATAAGGCACGTGACACATGATTTGTAGTCAGTGACCACTGCAAGATATTTTAAGTCACAAAGCAAGTGGATAAATTACCAGAAAAATGGAAATTTAGTTGGGAATATATATTAACCAGATGGGTGCTAGGAAGACTTCCCCATGCTTCTATAAAAATTTTTTTCACAGATGTTTGATCTCTAGCTGAAGGGATTACTGAATAAATAGCAGATTTTTCCTTCTAACTGCAGCTTAGTGAATCATCGATAACATGTCAAAGTTGATGCACATCAACAAATTAACTTAATGTGTAAGTTGATGGGTGGGTTGTTTAGTTTTGGTATTTGCCGAATGGAATTCTAACCTGTCAGGAACAAAATACCATGAACTACAGTAATGGAATACGTTGATGTGCATGAAAAAATATGGAAGAATTTTCAAAATTCATCATGGAAAATATTTTTCTGATTTAGGCTAAAAGAGCAGACTGTGGCTTTATTAACTTACGCAGGATAACTAAATGAATTCATACTCAGAAAATAATGCTAAAGCTATAAATTAATATATAATAGTGATAGAAAACCTAAACAAAAAAAAAAAGTAATTGTTTTATTTGCAAAAATGTTAGAAAAAGGCGAAATATTCAGTAGTCAGTCATTGAAAGAAATGCCTCTGAATGTTTTGGATATGTTTTTAAACAGACACACTCTCTCACCGTTGCCTAACTGAAAATTTGACAAATGAAGACGTGAGTTTTTAATGCAGGACTACTGAAAACAATTTTTTCTTATGGTGTTATTCAGCAGCTACATTTACCTTTTTAAATTAAAATAAAGTCATGGAATTGTCTTTGACAACAAATTTCTGTAATACTGCTTCATATCCATTATCTGCCCAAACCCACAATTTTGCACTAAGGGAACGGGATGTTTTCTTTGAGAATAGAAATACACCATTTCTGTTTGTCAGTGATGTCTCTCGGCTCTTCCTTGGATCAATGCTTGTCCCAGGATACTTCAGAAAGAGGGAATTATGTTTAATTTGACAAAGAGTAGGCCCACATGACCTTACAACCAACCCTAATAGAAAATTGATATGTTTTCTTCCTGTGACATTGAAAGGATTAAGAGCTGAGATTGAATTCAACCCCCTCCCATTAATCCACTAGGAGAGCATAAGATCAGTATGAGCACTGGCAGCTTGCTTGAGAAATTATTCTGTCATTGCCCTCTGTGCCTTAAATAATTTTCCACATCAGCAGCCACGGTGTGTAGCACGCCCACACTTCTGCGGGACATCCTGCTGAGGGATGAGGTAGGTCCTGACCTCACAGGGTGCAGCATCTGTGTGGCTGAGAGGGCTGGCCATGGCAGCCTGCTGCCAGTTTCATCTTCTTAACCTGGGAAAAAAAAATCTGTTTTAAAATGTTTTTCTTTTGATTTCCACATCCCTGATTTACCAGGTGGCTGACTGAGGTGATGTAATGAAGGCGAGAATTCCTTTCTCCTCACCAGTGAGGGAACTCGAGCCCTCTGTACCCTCTGTCCCCCGGGAGCAGGTGGGGACCCCACGCCCCTCTTGGCAGTCTGAGCAGTGTGGTACCCTTGTACTTGGGGTGCTACACAGCGACATCCTGACAACCCCCAAAGCCCTTTGGCTCATTAAGTGTTCCAAACCTCCATGCATCCCAGGTACGTGGTCCCCTTGTGCTTGCTGGTGATCCAGGTGGCCACGTGGGCTTGGCAGGTCTCTGTCTGCACTAGCAGATCCCCTCTGGCTCCTGAGGGAGGGCTCAGGCTGACAGCAGGCAAGGGTGACAGCTCTGCAGTCAGGGTGCATGTCACTGGCACTCTGCAGCCCTCTGTCCTCACAAGTTTAGTGCCCCCAGTTCAGCCAGGCATGACCCCTTCAGGCCTGTGCCAAGGAGCAGCCCAGTGCTTCCCAGTATGACCCACCTCCTCACCACTGGTGCAAGGTGTGTCCTAATTTCTTGATAATATCTCATGGAAATCTTAATGCTAACATAGATGTTCTCGTGTAGGACCTTGCTGATGGTGGAGTATTCTTGTGGGAATTTTCAAGTGGGAATTTGTTGATGGGGTAATGCTGTTGTGGCATTTTTCTTGTAGGAGTTTGTTGATGGTGGATTGCTTCTGTGGGAGTTTTCATGCAGGAATTTGTCGATGGTGGAGCATTACTGTAGAAGGACTTCTGGATTTATTTTGCGGTGCAGTGTTGGAGAGGACAACAGTGGTTTGGTGTGAGTTTGTGAAACAAGATTCTTGTAAGGGACTAGTAGGTGCAGCACAGAGGGCAGTCCTGAGGTTGCCTGTGCAGTGCAACGGAACTGGGAGGGGAAAGCTAATGCAGGTGCTTTTCCAAAAATGAAAGAATTGATACATGGCTGCCTGCTTCAGACCCTTCCACTGGGGCTCAGGAAGGCCAGGTGGAGCTGAAGTGTTTCCCCAGCAACTTGACTGCACCACTCTCTGTAAATTTAAAGTTCCAGAAATCTGAGAAAACATAAGATTTACAGAAAAATCTGTTTCTAAGGCATAACATCTATTAAACAGGCAATGAATTTTCCTCTGCATGGAGTGGATTTGGATAGAAGTGACACTGTTTAACTTTATTTCAAGAGAGAATTGCAAAAGATATTGAAGTTCATTTAAATAGAGGCCAGTATAAATTATCAAATAAGATCACTGCTTATAGTGCTATTATAATATAATTAAATAAAGTTCAGAAAGACTCTGGACTTAATTAAAAAAGAGGAAAGGCAACACAACTGTCGGCTTTGCAGTGAAAATGAAATAAAACCTGTTTTTCATGATGTAGGAGGGTTTTTTATTGTAATGCCTTGCCTATTAATTTACTGTGTATAATAGAGACTTAAAGTTCAAAGAAAATCTCACCTAAACCCAAAAGAAATCAAATAAAGCTGGTGTTAAACCTAAATTACACCCACCTGAGAGAAAGGTGGGGGCTTAATACTGGGGTGGAGAAGGCTACAGAATATAAGGGTTATATTCTGTTCAGGAGAGGTGGGATTTGTGGTTCAGAACAACTGCAGGTAGACTGAAGCTTGATGTTTAGAATAGAGATATGTTTCTCAGTCCAGGGCCTGCTGAGCCAGCTGCCCAGGCTCCCTTTGCACTGGGACCTGATCTGGAACCAGGACAGTGTGAAAGTGTAAAACTGTGCTTAGGAGTTTGCCTTATGATGAGAAATTTATACACAGGATAGTAAAGTAAAAAAAAATAAGTCTTACTAGTGCATACAGGAGTTGTTTGAGCAGGGATTTTCTTCCATGTAGCAGAAAGAGAAACAGTAAAACAGATCTCCAAAGCTCAGGGGATTGCACAGTTGTATTCCAGGTTTTCTTGCAGCTGGAGTGCTTGTTGGCAAGAGGCTGACTGTTAAAAGGCATGGGAGGCACTGGGGGCTCTAGAAAACTCACAGTTTTGTAGACTTTGCAGGTAGCTGGGACATTGGCTACACAAGCATGTGGAGAACAGGCAGGACGTTGCCACACAACTTAGACCAATTGAAAAACTCAAACCATAAGAACATTGTGGTCTGTTCAGAAGACAGATATTCTGGACTCCAAAGGAAGACACTGTACTCAGTTGGAGTACTGCTGCAAGTTTACTTCCCTGCTTGGCCAGGATATGTCTGCTTTCCCCAAATTAGTTTATTTGCACTGGGTTTCTTTTTCTCTCTTTTTTCAGTCATCAAAAGACACACAGAAAGGAAATCTCTGTATGAGTCTACAGTGGGTGGTGGTAAGGGAGCTCCTATCTCTGTGGGAAGGGGAATAAGTGCAGCTGTGTGATCTTAGTACACCTGTATTGATTCTTTTAATCTTTCCCTAGTAAAAATAAAAGCTCAGCCTGTCACCTATAAAGACCATAAGAAAAACTGACCTTGATTTCTGGAGGGATTATAGGGTAATACCTGGAACAGCCTTATACAGAGGCAAAAGAGCATTGCTGTCTCTGTTCCTTTTCTAACTCCAGACAAAAAGCATTTTCTAGCCTTTGCTTGCAGAAGTTCAGCCTATATTCCCTGTGCTGAGGGAATGTGCTTCATCTGCTGGTTTACATTTGTGTGCTGTAGGCTTTTATTCTGCTGGTGGTCTGTAAAACTCAGCATCTCTCATTTTAATCTGGTATAATGACTTGACATTTAAGTCACATTCCTCCTGTCTGCAGAAACACAGCCGTAGAGTGCTCTTCCTGACAGGCCAGTGTTAGCAACAAAGTGCAAACAAATTCATTCTCTGGCTCTGAGCTGTAGTCAACTAGGACAAAGTAGTTAAAAAACGAAAGTAAAGTTTTAGAGGTCTCCTATAACTAATTATTTCCAGCTACAGACTGCTCCTAGGGTGACACTGGAGGATGTTAAAGTTAATTAGTGGGTATTTTGGCTGTCTGCTCAAATTATATTTCTACATTCAGCTAGGTCAGAGTATCCAAGCAATAAAAATATCTTCTAAAAGTCATGATGGACTGCTCTTTCATTTTCACTACAGATATCTTTCAGAAATTACTTGAGCAAATTTTGTGGTGAGAGGTGTAGGTGGACACCTCAGGAAAGAGCAGCCAGGCCAGAGATCAGCCTCAGGCCAGGACCCACTCCTTTTCCTGAACCAATGTGCTCCCACATAAGCCAAGAGCAGTTGCATGTTCCAGGCTTTCATTCTGTACTATATCTGATGCATAAACAAGCCTAAAACACCTCACAGAAAGCTTTGCCAAGGGAAGAATCATCTCTGCATCTGCTGCAGCCCCCCAAAGCTTGAAGCAGCAGGCATGTGGCAGCTTAGATTGCATGGAGAAAGGCTCCTCTGGAGAAAGCTCCTGGATCCATCACAAGGCAATGGACGTTTCTTCCTTTTTTGTTTATTTAATATTTATTTTTCTTTATTTAATATTCTTATTTTGCTCCTGTCATTCTGAAAATGAAAAGCCCATGACGTTGTTTTGTATGATATTTCTTCCTTCCATTCTACAAATGCCCACAGGCACTGCGCGAACATCCAAAGTTTTCTGTTGGGGTGTCCACTGGCAAAAAGCATTAAAGAATGTTGTTGCTATCTACTCTATTCAGATTTAAGGCTTTACATTGTTTGTGCAGGAGGTAAGTACCATCAGTGAAATTCACATCTGGGTGCAGTTCTACACACCATGAAAATCCAAGGGTATTTCTATCTGGATTGCAGGTTGAAGCTTTGATTTGAGAATGCATCACTGTTAATTCCCTACCTGCAGGCTGATCTCAGTGAACCAGATAGAGAATTTTTCCTGGATAGCCTCAGATCCTACAGTGAGAAAATAGTACAAAGAAACATTTTATTTTCTAGAGCTACTGTATTCTCTCTGTTTAAACAAAACCAAACCAACAAATAAATACAAATCAATTAACACATTGACATTTTCTCTTCTGCTTTCAGATAAATCAATTTACTCCTGCAATTAGTAAAAAACTGTTTCTGCAGTTGTGAACTGATTTGTTTAATAACATTAAATGCATACCAAAAATATAACTCAGTTGTTTCTGTCACTGAACTTGGTGTAATACCTATGCACCAGGAAAAAAAAAAAAGTGGATTAGAAAAGGACTTGAAAAATAAGAGATTGGGAAAAAGGAATGAGTTCTTAAATTACCAGGTCAGGCAGNTGTTTAAGAGAAAAGGAAGGTATTTAATGAAGTAATAAATAATTCCTTTAACTGGTTAGAATAAAACTGGTACAGGAGCCCGGGTGTTCTGGATGTTGGCATATTTAACCACGTAATATTGTCTAAATAGGCTGTTCTTATAGTCCATCTGCAGAAATATCAGAAAGGGAAGGAGGACAACATTAGATTAAGTTTTGTGGAGCCTGAGCATTATCTTCATTCAACAGGAGAGCAGACAACTTTCACTGTCCTGGCTGATGTCCCCCCCCGTATCATCTTTCCCACTAGAAAAACTTCTCCCAGCCTGTTCTCTTTATATCTCATGCTTTCCTTTGCAGACCCACTCCAACTGCAGCTCTAGGCTCACACTCAACCCAAACCTGAAGCCTACACTAAAAATAACCATAATCTGAGGATTATCCTTCCACACATGGCAATGGTAATGGCAACTAGCCATTACCCAGGAAAAAGGTTTTTACAACCCAGTTGTCTCCACAGCCCACACTTCCCTTTTCATGCGCCTTTCTAGTCCCACTGCAGCTGCAGCTCTCCATGCACTCTCTTTCTCTCAACCCTAAACCTAACTTTTATTTAGGTTGAGCCTGTAAAAAAGACTGCCATTTACTGTCCAGATGAAATATTTCTCATGGCATAGCCTTCTCTGCAGACTACACTTTAGTAACGTCCCTTGTGACAGGATTTTATTAAATATTGGAGTTGTGAGTGAACATCACATGTGCAAATCCTTGACTTCCTTAATTTTTTATTTATGAGGAAATATTTATATTCAGTATGTTTAATCAGGCTGATATGGTTAGGCAGAATTTTCAAGAGAAGTAGTCTGAAAGTAGGTAACTCTTGAAGGTCTCTTTTTTGGGTAGATCACTAATTATTTGTATAGCAGAAACCTTCTTTCAAAGCATGAAATGCAAAATCACAGGAAGAAACAATATCTATATCCAAAATAGACTCACCAGCAAAGAGGAGGAAGAAGAAATGACTCCTGAACACACATGTTTCTGCAGAATACTTAATGATGAAGTTGAACTTCTAGGCAGAATTTGCATCCCAAATTTGCACTACCAAAACAAAAAAAAAAAATACTCCCAAAAATCTGGTGAGGTAAGATTCTGAACTTAGAGGGCTAAACATGGAATAATACACACATTTATTACCTTATCTTAGCTCTTTTATACTGGTCTGCTTGCATAGATCAGCAGGAACTCTGTCCCCAATGCCTTTCTGTGAAAGACCCTGAGTAGGAAGAAGTAGCAGGGCACAGCCAGATGGGCTGAGGTGCTGTTACTGGGCCCCCATGGACATGAGTTACAAGTTCCCACATGAGGTTATCAAACACTCACTGTGTAATAAAATGGATCCCTCCTTTGCCATACCTAAATATTTTGCTTAACTGATCCTACCGGGCACAGATTTTCAAAGGAGTTGCATTCGATTTCTCCAAGGTAAAACATGGCCTGCATAAAGCAAAGTTTTCTATCAGTTCACTGCTGAATTTTCTTTCTTCTCAATATGAACAAGGAAAAGTAGTCCAACAGTATTCCTTTTACATAACTTCTTCATCAACAGGATGCCATATCCCACAAGAGGTACTAATTTATTTATTTAAATAAATCTTGCAATGAGTAATGGAGGTAGGTAAAAGCACTTCCAATGGGCAACGTTCTCCTTTAGCTGAAACTGGACCTTCTGAGGAAACTACATTGAAGCAAGCCATTTTATTTCAGCAGTCAACTTAATTAGATTTATTTATGCACATACCTTTAGAAATTTTATGAGATGTAGACTTATAAATCTCTGCACTGTTGAAAGGACTTTTATCTTCATTGTCCAAAAGAAAAACTACATTCATGTGTTAAAATAGCAAGTTACAGTTTGACTTTTCTGCTGTTTTATGTTGAGTGTTTACTACCAGGAAGTTATTGTGCAATAACAAATCCCTTGAGTTTTTATTACAACTCAGAGTTACTAAAACTCCAACTGTAAGCTGTGTAGGGGTACTTTCCAGGGGACAACAAGCCAGCGAGGAATAAGACACCTGTGGTTGTGTAGGCATGATTTTGGTTATGATATTAATAACACCTTCCATTTTGTGAGGCGCAGGGGAGGTGCTGCTGCCCTTGCCATCCAAGTGCTGCTGTGGCCAGAGGAGAATGCACAGGGACTGTGACTTTCCCCATCAGCTTTGAGAAGCAGTTTTCAAACTGGTCCAGGCACTCTATTATCTTAGTAAAAGCTTGGCCCATTTCTCTTCAAATCAGTGAGAATTTTTGACCTTTATTGAAAAGGAATCAGGACCTTTGAGGTCATGTGTCAATGTGGGATCAACGAGGTAAAGTGATGCGCTTTTTAAGAGAAGATGTAGCTCAAGCACTTTAAAAGTAAAGCACCTGGACTCAGAAATGCCAGAATTAAGGCTCTGTGTGCAGCTCCCATTCTCCTTTACATGTGTGCATTGCAATCAGACCTATACAATGATATTCTGCTTTCTCCAGGACAGACTTGTTCTCTTAGATGTACAGGACAGACAGAGAATATGGCAGGAATGTGTTTGGGGTGAGTTGGTTTCTGTAGAATCTTTCTTACCTCACACATGAAGGTTGTTTGGCAGATGATGAGTCATGAGATATGGGGAGAAGTGTGGTTGCAAGTCTTGGCTGTAATCTTAATTGTGGCATTTCCAGGTATCTGGTGTTTGGTTATTTGTGTAGAGCAATAACAAACAAACTCAGCTTGATCTTGATGCTACTGCCTGCATACTTTTTGAAAGAAAACTGAGCTCTCACATATTTAACTCTATGACACTGGTGTGGAATGACAACGGTGACTCCTGGATTCATTTATTGGATTTCTTGGGCTGTTGAGTTCAAGCAGTCAGCAAACGAATAAGCTGTTACCTTTTTACTTCATACAACCTTTAGAGGGAGAACTTACACTTCCCAGAGAGTATATATTTTGAAGACTCATGTCTGAATTTACTGCTGTTTAAACAAAAAATCCAGAGGAGCCAATTAAATGCCTTTTTTAGAGTGATCTTTATACAGAGTTAAGCATACAGACAATTTCCTTTGGAAATTAGTGTGGTCAAACAGACAAAAATTAAATTCAAGATATATTTCCTATGCTGTGGAACTGAATCTGCAGGACTTAACTACCACGGGGTCCTAGATCAGGATCTGCAGGTCTGCTTAACACTTTAACTACCTGTTAAATTATCATAATTGAAAGAGTTGAAGTTTAAAAAGCTTCCAGAAACCTCAGCCAGTTTTTTCATTGTTTTCTTGCTTTTTCCCCACTCCCAAGGTGGCCGATGTGTGATAAAAGCTGAAGGAAGAGAAGGTCATGGAGATATCCTGATAAAGAGAGTAAAAGCACAGTACTGATGAAATAGCTTCTAGCTTAAAAAGCAGATATTCAATAGGTTTAAGTGGTTGTATCAGAATCTAATCATACAATTCAGTTGTGCACAGCAACAGCACCAGGAGCAATGTCCGTAAACTAAAACACAAGAAGTTCCACCTCAGCATGAGGAAGAACCTCTTTACACTGAGGGTGGCAGAGCACTGGAACAGGCTGCCCAGGGAGGTTGTGGAGTCTCCCTCTCTGGAAAAATTCAAAACCCATCTGGACACATTTCTGTCTCACCTGCTCCAGGTGACCCTTCCTTAGCAGGGGGTTGGACTAGATGATCTCCAGAGGTCCTTTCCAACCCTAACTGTCCTGTGATTCCGTGAATTCAGTATGATTCTAAAACTTAAAAAATATCTATAGTCCAGCATTCCATTTTTCTGAAAATCTCACTGAATATTAGAAACATTAGGTGATTTAAAAAGATGCTTGGCAGGAATATTGTTGGCATTAGCAGAATGATAGATTTTAGGTTAATTGCCATCCCAAAGATAGTTGTAAAACTATTCAAATTCTCCCAAAAACCTGAGGCAAGAAAGATTGAACATGGACAATATTAACCTGAAAAATGAAAACTCGGAAAATTCCTAGCTGACTAGACCCAGAGGTTGAAATTAGTGCTGGGCAACATCTCTGGGCCAGTGCAGATGCCACAAAACCCTGGCAGAACTAGGTCACAGTGTCCAGAGACCTTATTTAGGATATCTGCTGCCCTCTAACAGTAATATATAGGAATCACATATTGTTTTTTACTAGTAAATGGGAAAACACAGGAACAGATCCTGCTCTGAGCTGACGACCCTCCCGTCTCCTGTAACTGCAGAAGTGTGCGCTGCTTCTGTTTCGCTGTAGCTTTATCAGACAACCTGTGTGCAGCTTTTGCTTATCAGACATCACTCCTTTGATTTTAATCAGCCATCAGAAGCATAAAAGGACTATCAGTAGAAGCACAGCTTGGAGTCTTCTCCCCAATGCCATCACATTTTAAAACCAAACCAAAACCAATCCTTCTAGGGACCAAAGGGTCTTTTGGGTTGATTTTTTTGTATTCCCTCCCTCAGTGGCTCTGCCTCCTGTACACAAAGTCTGATTGCTACTGAGTGAAATGCAGTTTTATTTATTAAAAAAATAATTCCAAACTAAATTTCAGAGGCATGTAATCTCCCCGAACCTGTGAAAAACAATGTAGAGGCTAAGGTATGAATGTCTGTGCTACAGAACTTGGGATATCTTCTCCCTAGAACCACATGGATGATATACAGAAAGACTTAATGCCATTTTTGAGATGAGATTGTGAAGAGGGGGTTGTATTAGCTACTCAGTTTGCCTCCACTTCATGAATGTAATACTCTGATTGACTCTTGAAAGGGCAACAGCATAAATAGAAACACAGGAAATAAAATTTTCTTCCTGAAACCTATACAAGTACAGTAGCATGAGAAGGGAGTTTGGGCTTTTTTATTATTTGAAATTAGTATAATAGGTATATTCAAACAAGATCATCTTGAAATGTTTGTTTAAAATGCCAATTTAGAAAGCCATTTATGTAAGTACTGTAATTGCACTGTTGTTGTGCATGATAAACACACATTGTTCTGTGCAGGAAGTTTGAAAGGGTGAAGAGAAACTCTTTCCCTGCCAACCTAATTTCTTTTGAGAATTTATTTTTCATGCTGTGTAGGTCTCCAAATCTGAAGGAGAAGTCTAGCTAAAATAATGAAGCTGAACAAGACTGTCATCCAGTATTTCAGTTCCAGTTTTAGAAACTAAGCAGCTAATGCTAATGGGATTAACTGTTAGCCCACTGGCACACTCGGTGCTTGTGACACTGGCCAATCTAACGAGCCCATGGCACTATGAAGTTAAATAAATTACATAGAGCTTAAAGGTAGCAGCTGCTCTGTCTGCCTTCTTTATCTAGAGGTTATTTATTCCTCTCAGGAGGCACAAATCATGCAATTTTCATAGTTATAGCTGAGATCTGGACTCCTAACCATTTCATCCAGCTCAGCTATACTCATCTGCTTGCTTTGTGCATTCAGCACGTCATCTCAGAGGCATTTATGGATGTCCCCTTTCCTCGTGTCTTCTAACAAAGAAAGAACTACTTTGGTCTCTCTACTTTTCTGGAGTTACATATAGAAACAAGGAAAATTAGTAATATCCTACTGAAGTGAACAGATGATGACAGGAGGTAAATTGGTCATATCTTAACAGGCATTAATTCTCTGTGACAATATAAACAGATTGGTTATCCACTGATGCTCCTAACTGAGGATTTAAAAGGCAAATTACTATTGCTTAGCATTTGAGAAAACATGTCCGCACATCTCTAAATATACCTTAATAAATGGCACTCTGATTCTGAAGTTATTCACTACCTTGGTTTGGTGAGAAGGTGATAGAGAAAGCACTGCAACAGAAATGTTGTGTCTACAGTCTTAATCTAATTTGCAAGTCCAGTCACACTGATCACATCCACAGTATTCACAATAATAGGTGGTGCCAATTGCTTTTCTGCTCTGGCCACAAATAACCACTGCCATGGATTAAAGAGTCAAGAGGACTAGCAAAACATTTTCCTTTCTAAAATATCCATGAGGGTCTCCTCAGAAGCTCACTATAGATTTCTAACTTTCTGTGCATGTGTGGATAAGCCCCTCGCTATCCTATGAATAATTCATAGGAATAAAGCTTATTCTGAGTGTGATAAGGGAAATTCAGTTGTTCCTGCTGATGGAGTGTTTCTCCATGAAAAAAGGAAATAATTTAGAGATCAGTGCAGAAACATGAAAGAGAAATTACAGACAATATTGTGTATCTGTGTGCATCTCTAGGATATGCTTTCTTTAGTTTACTTATGATCTCCTCTCTTACTTTTCCTTCACAGTTCTGTGTGAAGTAATAAAATCAACATGCTAAAGAAAGAATAGTAGTTTGCAGGCTTCAGTTTTGCAGAAACTTTTCAGATACTACTACTATCCTGATCTCAGCTGGAAAGGGCTGCATGGCTTACAAACAACAAATAGTAGTTCTCAAAAAATCACTGAAGTGCACTGCTGAGATGCACTGCTGAGCTCTCCTGTTTTGAAGCTGTGGATGAAAACCAGATGTAATGCCTGTACAGCTTACTCTGGCACAGATGAGGTTGAGATTTGTCTCTGTGTATAGGAAAACATGTCTGATGACTGCTGACCAGATATATTTATCTCAGAAAAAAACTTAAAAACCCACACTATATAAATGTTTTTGTTTGGGGTCTGCTTTTTACTCAGTCCCGGCCTACTCACACCTATGTAGAGTGGATCTGCAACCATACGTATTCTCATTTACTGTACAGTTCATGTAATCATTTAAGTTACTGCAGAAAATAACTCGATTCAGCTCTTACAGGTCTTTAACTAGAGTCACCATTTAGGCTGATAGTTGATAGGGAATCCCACTTATATCATGACCATAGAAAACAGTCTCAATTTTTAAAAAAGGGAAGTTAGTTGCATACAGAGACCTAGGATAATTTCTACTTCCTGATATTGCCCTTCATGATAGATGAAAGCAGATGCAAGAAATTAAGTGTCTTGCATAAGTTGTGATTAATCAATTGACATTAGAAACAAAACCTGCCATTCACTCAAAAATCTTGTCTGGACACAAATACTAAGAGTAAAGATAACACAACAGCCAGTGAAATTAGGGACATCAAAAACATGTATAGACAGTACATACGTAGCATTCCAACATCCCTAGGAAATTACATAGGAATGCCTTTCCCTGCCCTAAAGGGTTTCACTAGAGAAACATGTGGCAATAAGCTGAAATACCCAAAGAAGATTAAAAGAATCCACTACTTGGGATAAGAAATTTTCTCTTGCTCCAGGGAATTACGACAGTACCTGGAAACAGCAGGGTGTGGATGAATGTAGCTTGATCTGTTCTGTAACAACAGCCTCTGCTGACCCATATCAAGCTGACTTGCATACCCCTGTGGTTGGACAGCTCCAGCCCCCTTTCTGCTTGCACTCCAGTGATGATTTTCCTACAAGCATTTGTGGGTGGCAATTAGCTCTCTAGCCAGCTGTTATGTTACATGGCATTTGTGCTACATTATTCATAAAACTTTTGCACAAACCCAATATCGTACACACAAAGTTTAGGGAAGTATTTCCCCAGCTTCTTATGAATGCCTGGATAAAGACCGATGGTCCTTTTTTCTTCTGGTGATAACCACAGAGGGGTGATATGACCTACATGGCCATATGACCTATGATAGCATGATTTCCATTTATTAAGTACGCCTTACTATTTAGTATACATTACTTCCTTCTTTAAAGGGAAACCAAGGGAAAACAAAACAACCAAAATTGAACAAAATTCCCATGCCAATTAAGTAACTAGTCAGAAATCAGAAACATATTGAAGGGATGTTAGAGAACAAGCTCTAGATCAAAAATTATTCATCTAAACAATTCCTCAAGTACTCAGAAATCAGGCAAGGTTTGCAAACAGCTTGAAAACTGAAGAACTCAGTAAAAATTTTACTGGATAAGATTTTTGCAGGGAATGCTTTGACTACTGAAAGGTATCCCATTAGATCCACAACATATTCTAAATTTCTCAGCCCTTCAGCCAAATCTATCAGCCCTAAATCCCCCAGATGGCAGTCTGAACTCATCCTCTGAGGTGGCAGATTTGCTCTGCTGACATTCAGGTTTTGTCTCATTAGGGATCATGAAGATTAGGCATCCTTTCTTCTCTACAGCTCTCCCTGATATTTCTCACAGATCTATGACATCAAAGTCTCACTGAAATGAATAAAGACACTGAAAAGATGAACTTCAAATACAGAAAATGAGTGGGTTTTTTCTTGACTGATAGCACGGTAGCAAAGCAGGAATGATACAGCATCTATGGGTTTGTCAGCTGCATTCCTAACAATACCAAAACCAAAAGAGAAGTCCCTAACTTTTAAGAACCTCTTTAGAAAGGTCTAGCTTACATGCTGAAATACCAAATACATACAAATATATAATATTTTACTGAAACAAGCAATTATTTTTTTAAAAAGTACTTCAGAGATACGAACTACATAAGAAATCTGTCCAACTGGATTCTGTCACTGAATAAGCCTATGAGATTTAACTATCTTGTTTTATTTAAAACTCTAGGTAGTATCTGAAAGTTGTCTGAAAATATATATGTGAACTAAGATTTCTAACAATCTATTGCAGACATCTAAAAGCAGGAGATAAATAGAAAAAATGATTGACTGATACCCACTACGTGCAAAGCTGTGTTGGTGCAAAACAGTCACCTTTACTTATTTCTCTCAGCCTTTGCTTTCAGTGTTCTGAACACCAGGAGAGTCTTGAGTTTGTTCAGATTTATTTGCAAATTAATTGTAACAAAGAGTTATTGGCTTGTAAGTTTTCCAGTCTAAATATTCAATATTGAAATTCTCATTTGTATGGATTCATCATAACTAGACCAGAAGTTCAGTGAGGTGCACATATGTTATATGACTGGGGAGGGTTTGACCAGTAGCATCACAGTATAGTACAGGGGGTTTTTTGACAGTGTTCTTCAATATTTGCATACTTTTTTCTAAGAATACTTCAGCCTGTGAAATAATTTGCTGAAATATTCATAAAAAGTGAACATAGATGGGAATAAGTACTATTGCAGTCAATTAAGGACAAAACATTATAATGCTCAGAAAAACTTGCATAGTTTTTGCTTGGCCTTTGTACGTCTGGAATAATGATGTAAGATATCAAGCCAAATAGCCAATGCGCTTTTTCATGGAATGCTATGATCCAGATTCTGAGGTCTGGGAACTCAGGCAATAAAAAAAGAATGAGATTTGGCCACGTTTGGTTAGCACAGAACGTCCTAGTGGAAGAAAAATTATTTATGGGCTGTGCATGAATGCTTAGTGACATTGTTAGGGTTACAAAAAACATATGCTGAGTCCCCAGTAATGACCTGAGGCTGCTGCCAGCTTGATGTCATGCAAGTCCAGGTGGCTCAAGGAGTCAACGGAAGTAACAATTTCCCAGGACAAAAAAACTGAACTACTAAATTCCTGCACCTTTCCTTCCATACTCTTTATCTCCTAGTGTAGCTCTTATGGCTGTGAGGTGTTTAAATCAGGACCAATGAAAGGCAGAGGTGGAAGGTTCTGTGGCAACACTTTTTGTTCACTTGTTTCTATTATGGTAGTGTCCTTGAAGACCCCTAGATTTGAGCTTTGCTAGGTGATGTACAACCAGAGACACAGTGCTTGACCTGAAGAACACATAATTCTCTATTTATTTCTTCCACTTTGGCCATATATCATTTTCTCTTTGCTTCCAAAATGCCTTTTTCTGTTTGGACACTCTCTGTTCTCTAACACAAATCACAGCTGCCTTTAATTTTTTTTTTTCCTTTCTCCTGCCTGTTCTTCAGCTGTATCTTGTCTTTATTAAAACTAATTTAGTTAATTCTTCATTTTCAAACCAGGCTATGGTCCTTGGTCCACAGTTACTTAGCAACAGCTCCCCTCCACATGTAGAGAGATAAGGGCAGAGAGGGATGCGAGCCTGCAAGTCTGGTCCAGAAAGGTGAGAAAAAACAGGAGCAAGGCAGATTGTCTCCCTCTGAGTTTTGGTGCTGCACATCATACTGCTATGCACTGGCAGATATGTCAGAGGGCAAGGTTTGCTTTCATTTCCAGAACTGGTTTTTCAAATAACAAATCCTGTCTCAGCATAGGATAGGAGTGAAGTACACACAACAGAGTATGTTCTGATTGCGTGTATACATGATCTGAAACATTCAATTATTAAGCATTAGACACAGATTATAATTAATCAAATCCCAACAATAACAACTTTACATGAGCGTGAAGTGTATTAAGGAGGAACATGAGTAACTTTCTTGCACAGAATTTAGGGGGCTAAGTGTTGCAATATCAAACCAGGATGTCTGGCATTTTCAAGACGGATATCAACAACTTGTGGTACAGATCTTGTCTCCCAAGACTAACTTCCAAAAATGCAGATGAAACTGTGGAAGAAAATTTTGAGGGCTTTCACCATTCTCTCTAAGTACTTGTGCAGGAATATGTTTCTCTTTTTAAACTGTGTTTATGTGACATCATTAGGTGAAAATCAAGAAATGCAAAAGATAAGGCTCTGAGAGGGCAGCATTAATAACAAATACTCAATGATTAAAAGAGATCCAGGTTATCTTAAAAATCTTATTACTTAACATAAACCTGTAATATGAGTCTAGGATTCAGGTTATTTAGAGATTGAGTGAAAGTATTCTTTTAGTTGAAGGCCAGGGTAGTAAACACATCTTTCCAGAGAGCTTTGTGAATAAAATCTCAAGAACAGTCAGGTCGAGACTCTAATCTTCATGCCTTCCACATTACCTCAAGTTGCAAAGAATGAATTTGGAGCAAGGCTCAGCCAGATTTTTTTTAAGCCTTACAGGCTGTTGTAAATAAATTTCAGCTGGAGCTGCCTGCAGTGGCCCACCTCAGTATGTAGAGAGGAAAAATGTTGCTTAAATCCAGGCTTAATACATGAGAGAATGATCAAATGAGACATGCTGTCTGTCCCACCACATCTTCACCCCTATCCTACCTTTGGTGTGAGACAGAACTTCCAGTCCTGGGACAAAATGGATGGAATTTCTCCAGTAGGTTGTTTTGGCTCTGAAATTAAGGTTTAAAATTCCTTTTCTATATGCAAGAAGTGTAATATACAGGAAAACTGAACTATCAAGTGCATCTTTCCATCCTCTGTTCTTCAAATACAACCTTTACTAAATTTCATAAAATGTCCATGACAGCAATAATGAATCCTCATGCTCCTAGTCCTGCCCCCATTCTGCCTTGTGCACATGTAGGAGCTCAGAACAAAGAATTCAATGCCTTGTCCACTGACAAGTCTGTTACAGATATCTCAAGAGAGAATATTTTTGTGACAGCTATTTTTATTTTTTTATTTCTGTACATATTTAAGTTGCCTATATATTTGTAAAAATATACCTTTACAAATTTATACTAAGATATGAATATATAATTGAAGCTGAGCATGTATTGAAGCTTTGTGAATCACAGATACTTGGCACATGTGAGACAGAAAGGACTCAGGCACATAACAATGCAGTTCTATGCTTAGCTGTGATTAGACAGCAGTGAAAGGCTTGGTATAGGCATGGATGTTTGACTGAGATTCTCTGTATTCTCTCTGTTCTCTGCATTCGATTAAATGCTGATTAATTCTTGCTTCCTCCCCGTGAGTACTAATCGCATTACCCAGAAGCTACTTATGCATGCATGTATTTGATAAGGTGATTGTTTGTATCAGGTTGACATTATGATACAGATGTGTCTGTTTTAACTATTACTAAATTGCTGGTTTCATTTTCACTTATTATCAAAGATCAAATGTGGGGCTCTCCCTATGACAGAATAATCACAGTCATTTATGCTAGCGAGCATTAATGATTGACATCTGAAGATCATCACTGATGATGAAGAAGGCAAAGTTTTACTCTCATTACTCCACAGATCATAGAATCATAAGATAGTCTGGGGCTGGAAGGAACCTAAAGGATGATTTAGTTTCAAACCCCTCTTCTATATGCAGGGACACCTTGCACCAGATTGGGTTGTTCAGAGACATGCTCAAAACCTATCCTTGAACACTTCTAGGGATGGGGCATCCACAGCTGCTCTGGGAAACCTGTGCATGCCTCACCACCCTCACAGTCAAGAATTTCTTCCTAATATCTAACCTAAATCTACCCACTTTTGCTTGAAAGTCATTCCCCCTTGTCCTATCACTACTTGCCCATGTTAGAATTCTGTCTCCAGCATTCTTTAGGGTCCTCTTCTTGCTGGATGAGGGTGTGCAGGCCCCAGGGCAGGCAGCAGTGCCTGGCTCCCAGCACTGCCTGCTGACATCTCTCAGAAAAACACCAGATGTTACATTGCAGCCTCTTTGGGAAGTTCACTGCCACTCCGCTCTCTGCAGCTGTGTACCACCAACTCCACAAAACACACAGACCAGGGAACATGGCTAATGCAGGAAGCATGTGTGTGTTTGGGTGTGGAGGAGCCAATCATGTTACAGACATGGTGGCTGAGCAGTGAAGTGCAAGCTCAAAAAGCCGAGTGTGCCCAAGCAGTGCCACCCTTCCTGTACAAAGTGCAGTGAAACAAAGATGCAGCACAGTTCACTCTGGCCAAGTCAGCCACACCAACACCCTCTGACACGCTCCATGCCTTTCTGTCTATGAGATCTACTGATGTTCTGGGTAGACACTGACAAGTGCAGTTGTGGTGGTCAGCGTGCCTGGCCAGGGACATATTGCAATCGAATGCTGTAGGCAGAGAAGGATGCTCCCACTCTCAATCACACAGGCCATTCTCCATGCCATGCTGTGGTAGGAAAGCAGGAGGAAAAAATTTCTTTTAGGTGCAGCACTCAATCAAACCAGAGCAACAACCAGCAGTCTGTGCCTGTGCAACTGGCTCCTCAATCTCCCCTTCTCTCCATTTCCCACGCTTATACTCTCCTCTCATCTTCCTTGACTCCTCCCTTTCCCTGCCCTTGTCTCCTCCCTAATAAAGAGACAACCCCTGTCATTTTTTCCCCCGGCTCCCGCGTTTGGCCTGCCTGTCAACAGACTTGGTGGTGTAAGTGCTGATAGCTGGCTCACCTCGGCCTTCTGTGGCATTACTGATGGGGTTTCCTGGCTCCTGCTGTTCCTGTCAGCTTCCTCTCCCCAGAATGACCCCAACTCTTCCTTCGAGTATCTGTGAAGTGTGACCACCTTGCACATCACTCCCCACCTTGCACATCACTCACACATGGCTCTTCCTTAGGGCACTGTGACTCCTGTCAGGAGGCAGGAATTTTGCTTGGCATACCCAGGAGTTTCCCAGGGCTGTCCCATGAGCCAAGGCTTACACAACACCCAAAATAACCAGCTTGTGTGCCCTAATGCTGCATCACCCCCAGAGGTGTCTGTGAGTGGTCTTGTTTATTCCTATCCTCTTGCTAGCCTTGCTTGATGTGCCACTTTCCTCCATCCCATTGTGGCTCAGAGGACTCTCCTCTCTGGCCATACCCAGTCACAGTCCTTAGGAGAAACTTGGTCCCTTTGTGCCCCAATGGTTCATTTTGCAGGTGCCGAGCATGGAAGTCTATCCCTTGCCCAGGAGGTAGAATTGGAGCAAAACCATGGTTAACCGTGAACACAGGTAACTTTATTTCAACAACTAAGTCAACTTCACTGTTTGCCTGCAGGCAGAAGAAGGGTGTGTGCAGGACAGAGCAGGCTTTTGACACTGAGGCTGCCTTGGGATCAGCAGGCATTGTCCCAGCAGGAAACGGTTGTGGTGCGCTGCAGCCTGCACTGGATCCTGTCTGTCCTGCTGCTCAAGAAGCACTTCCATACGGGCTTGCAGCCATCTCAGCCAGCATCCAATTGTAGAAGTACTGAGTGGAGGTGTAGATTC
>NW_016690218.1:3778365-3779583 GCF_001604755.1 Lepidothrix coronata
TGCAGGTGGGGAGGGATTCCTTGCACTAGACCAGGTTGCTCAAGGCCTGGCTTCAAACCTGTCCTTGAAGCCTTCCATGCAGAGGGCATCTGCAGCTGCTCTGAGCAGTCTCTGCCAGTACTGCACCACCCTCACAGTCGAGAATTTCTTTCTAATATGTGATCTAAACCTACTCTCTGACATTTTGAAGCCATGCCCTCTTGTCCTATCATAACTTGCCCTTGTAAGAATTCTACCTCCAGCTTGAACTGCTTCTGTGTTAGTGCATCATGAATAAATGGCTTTATGGAATGGGACATCTCTAACTCTGCTAAGAAAACCTGGGGACCAATCACTACAGAAGCCTGGTCTCACTGTGTGAGAGTGGGGTGTGTAGGGAATCAAATGGGGCACCCATTGGCTCACTGGAACTGCCCATGACTCCTGAATGATCAGACTGAAGTTTCCTCACCAATTTGGCATCCCAGATGGGAGCCTTGGTCACTACCTCGGGAGCCTCCCTTCTCTAAACATGCAGCTGATGGCAGTGGGCGCATTCAGCTGGGATCTTTGGAGCAGGGAGGAGCCAAAGGGTGAGTGTTAAAATTCCCTTAGCACATTCTGCATACATTTTAACGGTGGATTTGAGTCTCTCCATTGGTGTGGCATTTTGTGCAGATTCGGTAAAATTATTGGTAGTGGGTCAAGAACAGGTGTGCAGCCTGGTTGGAGTAAGGCACACATTAAGGAGCTGTGTAGGCCCCTGTAAGGTGCAAGGTGATGGGGCTCGAGTCTCTCGTATGACACAGAAGGGTTGTGGAGACCTGCATGGGGAGAGACTTTGTCCCTCATGCTGAGCAGGGCATGTGGAGTCTCTCGTACAGTTCAAAGGGTGTGTCATAGGTTTACTTCTTCTAAAAAGAACCAAGCAGGGAATTTTTTCTTTCCCCTGCCTCTCTGTAAAAGAAAGATGTCGAACAGAGGGAGGGGGAAGTGGTAATTGACCCACACAAAAGAACTAACTAGCCGGCCTGCATTCCAAGGGGATGGCCCTCTCTTAGACTGTGGGGAGGGGTGATGAGTTTTTTCTTCTCTCCTTGGAAACGGAGGCGCTTCACTTTTGCCTCAACTCAGGCAAGGTGTATGCTGGAAAGGCTCCAAGGTCGTTTTGTTCTCGGCCTAGTCATCTGGCTGTTTTCTGGCCCCGCCTTGCCTGCACCATGTTCTGCCCCCAGCCCA
>NW_016690218.1:3779593-3781839 GCF_001604755.1 Lepidothrix coronata
GAGCAGGCTTTTGACACTGAGGATGCCTTGGGATCAGCAGGCATTGTCCCAGCAGGAAACGGTTGTGGTGCGCTGCAGCCTGTACTGGATCCTATCTGTCCTGCTGCTCAAGAAGCACCACCATAGGGGTTCAGGCCCAACTGGACCAGGATCCAGTCGTAGAAGTACTGAGTGGAGGTGTAGATTCCAGGCCGCCTTACTCTCGCGCAGCCTCTTCCCCAGCTGGTCACTCCAACTATCCAGAAATAGTCAGCGTTGCTCTCTTGGCACATGAGAGGACCACCGCTGTCCCCCTGCAGTGGAGCAGAGAGGATTAAGGTCATGTTGGGTGGCCCCGGTTAGCACTGGGGCTGTCTCCTCTCATAGTCCCTGCCAGAGGTATATTCTCGGCAAAGTAAGGTGCTGGAGCCTCCAGAACCTTGGCTGCGAGCAGGTTGGGGTCCTGCAAGGTAGGGCACCCTCACCTCTGCAGAGTGATTCTGGACACGTGGAGGACAGAGGTTCCACTTGAACCTCTGGGCTGCCAAGAGTACTCAATGGACTTTCTGGGACAATGGGGGCATTGAGCAAGGACACATGGATGGAGAATGGGAGGGCAGCCCCAACAGCAGTGTGGACATGGGGCTGGGAGAGTGACTGACTGGCCGGTCAAGGCCCACCCGGGGCTGTGTTTGGGCAGTGCTGATCGGGCTGCCTGTGCTGCTGGGGGCCGAGTGGCTCATCACACACTCCTTCCTACCTGGCAGGTGTCAATCTTGCCCTCTGGGTAACCAGCACACACATTGTGGATGTGGATTTTCCCCGCATACCACTGGCTGCTGTTGCAGAGCTTGAGATCGATGAGGTGGACCTTGGCTTCCTGCAGGAGATCACTTGATTTTTGAGCTGTGAGCACAGAAAGGAATGAGCACTCAGCAGCTCCTTAGCAGTTCTCCTACCCTGCCTGGGTCTGATTCCCTGTCCCTAGAGCTTGGTTTTGCCTCTGGAGTCCTGTGTCCCTGCTGTGTGACTTGCAGGCCAAGCCCATTTGTCCAGAGACATCTGTCCTGCAGCAGGACAGAGGCTGCTTTGGCCTCTACTGCTGAGAAGCTCAACCTGTCTCCCCAGAGTGCTGAGCTTGCTCTCAGGATATGAGTCCTTCTTGGGAACTCACCCCTTGCAGCAGTGGCACCCCAGCCAGCGACATAGCAGTTTTCCAGCTCTGACACTGGCTGCGTGGGGTCAGGCACACAGCCCATCTGAATGTAGCGGTTGCACTGGACAGGCTTGTTCAGTTCCAGCAAAGCGATGTCATTGCTCATGTCATCTCTATTATAAGATTCGTGAACCCGCAGCTGCTTAATCCGGCGCAATACTGCCCATCGGCCTGGCTTAGTCAGCTGGGTGGCCCCAATCACCAAGTACAACACGCTTATATTTCTGGAAGATAGATGGAGAGAGAGGTGAGAGGGAGTAGATCCAGGTGCTGCAGCAGCCCAGCACTTGCCAGCCTTCAGTGTTATGGAGGGCGGGACTGCCCTAGTATGCCTTAGGCTGTGGGAATGGTGAGCTGGGGCTGCTAGGAAGCAGTGGCACGAGACCAGCCTTCTCTTGAGCAGCATCTCAGTTGGGCTCTACAGAGCCCAGGCAATGGGCATACTGCAAGGAAAGGGGATGGGAGTAAGGCATGGTGCTGCTGACAGGGCACCTGCTGGTGTTGTGGAGGTTTCCCCAACTCCTGCTCCTCCTTACCTGACATCGTCAAAGCAGTGAGCTGCTGTGAGGACCCACTCTGCGCTGATGAGGGACCCTCCGCACAGATGCCTTGTGCCTGGTATCCTGGGATGCTTGATGCTGACGAGCCAGGGCCAGGCCCCTTCCTTGGCACCTGTGCCACCCACAACACGTGTTTCTTCAAAATAATCAACCAAGTGCTCATAGTCATACACCGCTGGTCGGAGCCCACAGATTCCTCTGTAAGCAGAAAGTCATTACTGTCCTGCTCTGTGCTGCTGCTCAGGCTGAAGCTCAGCTGTCTGCCCTCCCCACCAGCTGTTTCATGGACAGCAGGCTCCTGGAGCCCATGGGGTGTGTGTCTGTCCGTGTCAGCACCTGGCTGCTGGCAAGGAACTGAGGCTCCCCCATGGGTTTTGGGAAGCTGGGGCATAGCCATGGGGTACAAGTGGGCCCAGCTCCCTCCAGGGACCCCCCTAAGCATCACCCAAGCTCCCTTCCAGAGCGTGGGGCCACTTACCCGCAATTTTCCC
>NW_016690218.1:3782825-3924327 GCF_001604755.1 Lepidothrix coronata
CAAGAATTTCTTTCTACTATCTAATCTAAACCTACTAAACTTACTTGCTAAATTATTCCTTGCCTTATTTTATGCTTTAATTGGTATCTTGGCAGTTTTGTAACTTGACTTCTTTGTGTACAGCAAACCAGGCAGGGATATGACAGTCTTACACTGTGCACTTGTCTCTAAAGAAGATTTTCATAATGTGATGAAAGCTTCACTAAAGAATGATAAAACTGGTTGTTAATTTAATTACTTGCATATTCTTTATTTATTCACTTGGGATTACTAGTGACTGTGCATTTTATGGGTCTAAAATGGCATGAAATATGTTTTTCCTCGCAGGCTTTACATGTTCAAATCTTCAGTGTCATTATCCATTCCTTATAACAGTGTATCAACCTTTCCTGCACCGTGACCTTATTTTTGAATAACATAATTCCCATTGTTCCATAGCTTGTAATTTTATGCCCAATCAGAAAAACAGCATTCAGCAACTCTGTATTGAATAGCCACAGGATTATTCATCTGTTTAAATTCAAGTCTAACCTGTGTATTGCCTGAGAACCCAATCCAGCATGAAGCTTCTCTTATTAAAAATCTGTTCAGTCTTAGAAGGTGTTTAAATACCATCCAGAAGATCTAGACCACAAACCAAACTTGCAGAAGGACTTGAACCACTTGATCAATCATTTCTGCTTTTAACTTCTCAAGACACACGTTATTTTTTCATCATCATCATAGCTAGGCTTCACAAACAAAGATTTGGGAAGGACTCTACCCACATTTGCTACAAGTGCACTGGTGGCTAAAGAGGCCAATGAGAGATAGACAAGTCCGGTTGCAAAAGGCACAGCAGAAGGACTCCTTGGATGGTATCCAAGGACACACATTGTTATCTATGAAATAAAAGGCACCTGTGTGAAAACAAGAAACTGAATTTTTATATTTATAGATATATAATAAAAAATAGCAAAAATAAATACATATATATATAAATATATCTGTAATTTCATGGTTGACTAGGATCCATTTAAAAATTTGCCAAGTCTTGTGTACAGGGCAATTTGTGTTTCTTTAGGGCCCAGAAAACATTCCTTGGTGTTCTTCCCACACACGCTTTTTTTTCCTCCTTGTCCTGAGGGAAGGTTTTTGAGGCTGAGGATCGGCCGTCAGCACTGTACTGATGCCACTCCACAACAAATCTCACTCATCATAATCACTGCTGCCACTCAGATGCCTCAGCATCCAGAGGAGGAATAGAAATTGGTTGGCAATAAAACCATAAAATCTCTTTGTATTTGCAAGAGCAATTAAGATTGAAAGAAACCCTGTTCTCACTACCCACTGGAGGTGTTACCTATTCTTCACAGTAACATGGGTGTTTGGGGCCCTGCTAGTTCACCATTAGACCTGGATGGTGAAATCCGGCTGAGGGAGCTGGGATTGTTTACCCCGAAGAGGAGGAGGCTCAGGGGTGACCTTTTGCCAAGTGCCTGAAGGGAGGGTGTAGCCAGGTGGCTGGTCAGTCTCTTCTCCCAGGGAAGTAGCGATAGGATGAGAGGATATAGCCTCAAGCTGTGCCAGAGGAGGTTTAGGTTGGACATTAGGAGGAATTCCTTCACAAGAAAGGGTTGATTAGACATTGGGTTGAACTGCCCAGGGAGGTGCTGGAGTCACGTCCCTGGAGATGCCTAAGGAAAGACTGGACGTGGCACTTGGTGCCGTGGTCTAGTTGACACGGCAATGTTGGGTCGGAGGTTAGCCTCGATGATCGCAGAGGTCTTTTCCAAACTAACTGACACCGTGAAACCCTACCAGCGCTTGTCGCTAAACCCCACTGCACCCCCCTTTAAATCCCACAGCACCACCCGGTAAATCCCGGTCCCGCCCCCGCCCCTCAGTGACCGCCCCCTTCGCCCCGCCCACAGCCGCCGGCGCCACGTGACAGCTCCCGCGGCGCATGCGCTGTGCGCGGCTCCGCGCCGGGCCTGAGGGAAGTCGTGGACGGTTTCCGGGTTGGGCGGTGGCACCGGGATCGGGATCAGGATCAGGGATCATGTCCTGCGCCCTCGTCCCCTTCGGCCACTTCCAGGACCTGGAGGCGGCCCGCGACTTCCTGTGCCCGCACCGCCGCCCGGGCAGCGCCGCGGCCGGCAGGGATAGCGGTGAGTGCGCCCCGAGGTGCGGGGCCGCGGGGGCCCGGCCCGGCGGGGGGCGGGTGGCGGGGCCGCCCCCGCGGGGCTCAGGGCAGCGGGGCAGGCTCGGCCCTCCCGCGGGACTGGCTCCGCGCCGGTCGCGGCCGAGCGTGTCTGACGGCGAGGCCAGTGCCGGCTGCACCCCCTCGTCCCCTCTCTCTGAACCTCCCGCCCGCTCCCGGGTGACCGCGGTAACCCCGAGCGCTCGGGGTCGTTACCGTGGTAAAGGCCCTTAAAAGGTGGCTGTCCCACCAGAGCTGCCATATCTTCACCTGCAAGGTCAGGTTTTCCTGATGTCCAGAAGTTTCAGGTGTCAGTCCTTACCTTGTGGTGTGAAGTTCTCTGGCCGGTGACCCCGCATGCCTCAAAACTTCGAGGTGAAAGTTGCAGGTGTCTGAAGATGCTCTTAATAAAGAATCACAGAGCCACACGTTGTGCACGCAAGGTTGTCTAATAATGCATAATACACTTAAAGTATGCTAAAGGTTTAGTTTGGCAGCTTAAATTTAAAGGGAGCAAATCTTACAGCAACTACAGTCTGGAGCTGTGGACCAGGTTTCCATTGTGTGAGGCAGGGCACAGTGAAGGCTGAGCTGCCCAGCACAGAAGCTGTGTGTTCTCAGCAGATCCATGCCCAGGATAGACAGTACAGGGAATGAAAACAGTGTTTCTTGTATGTTGTTACTGCCACACTGGTTAACTGTGTACATATGTGTGTGTGTGTATGTGTATATATAAAAACTGTATATGCAAACTGTTTCTGGAAACAGTATGGAAAGAAAGTGTTCAAAATGGTTAATGAGGATGCTTGTAAAAGTTCTCACAGCTGTAAACAGCTTTGAGAGAAAGCAGCAAGGTGCTTATATAAAAAGCTTAAAATGTCTATGGGGAAATTAAAAGAGGGGGAGATCATAGGATGGTTTGTGTTGGAAGTGACCTTTAATCTAGTCCAATCCCCCTGCCATGGGCAGGGACACCTTCCACTAGACCAGGCTGCTCAAAGCCCCATCCAGCCTGGCCTTGAACACTTCCAGGAATGGGACATCCACAGCTTCTCTGGGCAACCTGCTCCAGTGCCTTGTCTTCTTTGTTACAAAATTTCTTCCTAATATGCAATATAAATACACTCTCTTCCAGTTTAATACTGTTGGCCCCTGTCCTGTCAAAAAGATGATACAACAACTGTAAAAAAAGTTTAAAAGGATAGTATATGTTCAGCTACTTAATTTTGCCACTAAAACTTCTCTGTGCAAAAGTTTTGGTAGAAAACAGTTTTTTGCTGCTAGTTGTGCTTGTTTATTGACTCTGATTCTTCTCTGGAAAATCCATACAGGTTCCATATGGCTTTTCTTTTAGTATCTGTATCTAAAGGAGGGATTCTGGAACTGTAAGGTTCTTGTTAGTGTCTTGAATTCTGAAGATAAAAGCAAAGGATTGTTATGGGTTTGTGTTTCTAGAAGTATGTGCTGAAAGAAATTAAAATATATCTCTCATATTTGGTGGTACGTGTGAAAGACGTTTTTATAAAATGTCTTTTGGACACTTTTGTTGGATTGGATTTGTCAAATGGCAGCTGTAAAAGGGGAAAATATTTAGTATGTTGTAAAACTGCCTGATCTGGCAGAAGCAGTGATAGAAGCACAGATGCAGGTTCCAAAATGTGCTATTCTGATAGTTTAATGAGTGGGCTATATTCTGGACTGTTTTTATATTTGCTCCTTCAGTCATTGAGACAGAGTGTCAGAAGTGAGTGTTCTTCAAAATACTGCTCATTTAGATTCATTGACATTTTTTGGATTTGTGCCTGGGATTTTTTGATACCACAGCTGTTTTCATGGTTTAGGATAAATGAGCATAAATACCAGCAAACGAGAGTTCCCGAAGTGGCTTAGACACAGGATTATAACTTAGTAATTTTGAAGCAGAAATTCTTAATGCATTCGTCCATGACAGGGAGAAATGCTGCTACAACTTGCAGAGGTATCTTAACTTAGAGGTAAATAAATTGTAGAGGTATCCTAAGTTAGAAAAGGCTGGGTTTGGCTGTGTGGAACTGGAGCTTGTTTTCCCATCAGGCTCATTCCTTCAGTTCTGCTTTGCTGCTGCAGCAGTTCCGTGCTCAGTCAGGAAACTGGAAGGAAGGGTTCATGCGCTTCTGATTCAATCATGTGTTAAAATTGTTAGTCATGCAATGCTGAAATAACCTGAGAAATGTTTTTAGGCTGCTTGAGGTGACCATTCATGTACAATAAAAAAGTAGCTGTATTCTGCTTCACAGCACATATTAGAATAACAGGTGCTAGGGTGGATCTTACCTCACATGGCTTAAATAAATAAACCCAGTAATATAGAGTAAGTTGGTTAAAGGTGCTTCATATGGATTTGCCATATCTTTATTCTCTAGAAAAAAAAATTGCTTTGAATGCTTTTTCATATTTTAGTGAACAGGACTAAAAAAGCGTGAGAATTTAAGATTATTGGAAAAAGTAAATGCTGCTACTAAGGCACAAATCCTCTGTGGGTCCTGAGCCTAGTGGTTCCTAAGTGGCTTTGAAAACTGCTGCTTCAAATGTGCAAATACTGAGAGTAGGAAGTATTTGCATCATATTTAATTTGACAGCTTGCTGTGTTGAAGATGTTTTGAGATGCCTGTTGGCTAGATCAGAAAACAGCTGTAACAGTTAACTCCATTATACAGCTGTCTATAATAAGGCATGCATGTGAACAAAAAAGTCCATCTTATTTGCAAGATGTAATAGAGCTTTACAGGCATAACAATTTTAGCATTTAGAAATTAATGGATATTTAACTGAAAAGAGCAGAAAACAGAGCCATAAAGACAGATAACATTTTCTATAATCTTTATAAATTGAGGAATTTAGCTGCAATTTGTTTGGAGTGATGTGTGTCTCTGTTCCTTCAGTAGACTCTCAACTTGAACTGTGTTTTGGAACATTTGATAGGCTTGATGACAGCAACTCAGTGACATAGCCAGGTAGGACTGCTGCTAGATATGATTTGGAGGCGTTAAGGCAAAACAAAAAAAATCAGTACTTTCTTGATGTTTTTAGTTCCCAAGTGTTGTTATCTCCTATTACCTAAATGAAATTACTAAGGAAAAAAGCCAACAAAACCAAACTTGACCTTGGGGATTCCTAAGCAATGATACCTGTATCTATGATAGCGACTCTGTGCTTATTCAGGGGAAGAAAAAAATTGACCCCCTGATTTGGGGGGTTACTCAGTTATGAGGTGTCACTTTGCTGCTTCTTTTTATGGTAGAAATGATGACTTAAGCCTGTCAGAGAAACTCTTTTCCAGAATCCTGCCCTGTTATGTTGACACCATCGTGCTCTTCAGCCCAGTTCCTCTAAACAATGTGTTTGGAGTTGTGCTTGTACACTTGGCCTTATCTGGATCAGCTAATTTAATTCAGAAATATGGAAGGCCAGGCTTTTTATTTCTGAGTTGCCAACAAGGTTACAAAGAAAAAATTACATTACAAAGTCAAATTCTAGATTGCATTTAGCAATAGAGTTGTTCTTAACTGTTTCCATATCAGTCTTATTGAATTTGGTATATTCTCATATTAGACTGTTGTGACAAGATCTTTTCTGTTGCCTCATTAATCAGATCCTCCCTCTCCAGATGGTATTATGTACATTTATGATTCCTTTCTTTCAGTTTTCATGTAAAATATCATAAAAATATGCACTCTGCCTGAACTGTGTTACATCTGTAATTGTTAATACATTCTCAGATGCGGGGAAGACTAAATGACATGCTCTCAGTATAGATGACAGAATGGTGTCAGAGTGCTTCATCCAAATTATCTTCTCACCTAAGTGTTTTACTTCTTTAACACCTCTTTTACTGGATAGACTTTCTTCATTCTTGCTGTAACTTTAAGGTGTTACTTGCATCTGAAAAAAAGCCGAAACACTATGTATGTAATCTATTCATTTGTTTCCTCTGTGCTTTTTTCCCCCCTCTACAGCATGTCGAACTTTGTTGTTGGAGTTAAGTTACGACTGTAAGCCATGGAACTTTGCAGCATTTATTTAAGAAATCTGTGGAGTACCTGGATTATTTTTAACTTCCTCATCTTTTATTCTGTTGAAAGCAATTGTGACCACCTTAAAGAGGAAAAAATGCTCAAGTGGTTCTTTTTGAGATTAGAGAGCTAACTTAGTTTGAGTGGTTTGGGTTTTTTTTTTTTTCCACTTATGAATGTCTGAAGTGATAAGAGAAAACAAATGTAATACTAGTCTCAAAAGAGGCAAAATAGCCTAATATATTTGTCAGTCCCCACGGTGGAGGAGGTTTGGGAGTAAACAGCCTGTGATTACTGAACAGCAAGAAGATTCTAAACTATTTCTAAAATTCCTTGGCCTGGAAAGAAAAGAAACTGTTTCTATTTCTTCATTAATTATGCAATGCAACAGTATCAGAATTGTAGTAAATGTACATAGAACAATAAAATCTGCAACTCTTGCACTTAAGCAATCTTTTCTTGAGCTATTACCTATTGTTTTTTTATATTCTTAAAGCATGAATGGGAAACAAACTGGAAGATCATAAATCCAACAAACTACACACTTTTAAGTGCGTGTGTCCAAGCACGTCCTCTGATAACCTGCTCTGTAGAGCTGGAACATAGATGTGAGGGCAGGAGGAAAAGGCTTCTGCTGCCTACCCCAGATTGCTTCTTGCTCTGGAAGGGAGGACAGTGGCAATTTTCTGTGCTCAGATATATATTCTGTAATCTGGGGAGAAAATATTAGACTGAGTAAAATCATCTTTCATCTTGAGTTTGACCTGTAAAATGCCAGTTAGACCTCGTTGGTCTAGATCTGTTCCTATTGTTTCTCTGTCCTCTGTCCTTCTCTTTTAAGCAAAACATGCTTAGTAGAAATTGTTCTTGTGGGTATTAAGTTTATGATAAACATGCTTAAAATGAATTTTCTTCTGGATAAATGTGAGTGTTGCACATGTGCAGTGTTTAAACCAACTGTGAAGTTTCAAGTGTGCTGATGGAGTTTTAATGCTGTATGCTTCAAATTAAAGGATTAAGTGATTCTTGTAGACCCAGTAGAATAGACTTTTATTTTTACAATGTCTGCAGTAAAGCAAAATCTGGAATATTGCTGCTGCTTTATCCCAGTAAGGAGAACTGCTTATAAGACATCTGCTACTAGTAAGAGGTAGAGATGAAATGGAAATACAGATTTGTGCAGGAAAGTTTAATTTTTTTAATTTTTTTTTTTTTCCCCAATGGGGAACTGGAAAAATGGACATGTTGCAAGTGAAGAATTGTTTAGGGCTTGTTTAGGTATTGATTTTTAGATAACGTGTTACGTTCCACAATTGCTAGTTCAGATCTGTAATGTTACTAAAGGAAATGGTGGGGTATTTATTAATCTTCATTGTATCACAACTTGGACCCTGTGCCATCTCTCACTTGACTGACTTTATCAATCGCTGGTGGATGGGAAAGTCTTTGCAAGCTGACAGTGTCCATGGAATATTTTGTAATTCATTGGCACAGGTGAATAACTGTGTGCTTTGAGTTCCTGTATGACAGTGTGTCCTCTGTGCTTTCTCTGTCCATTGTTCCAGAGATAGTTGTCTGTTGTTTAATACCTTGCTTCAGTAGCCATTGCATAGGTGAAGTATCTAAATAACATGAGTAAGAAATCAGTTGTAATTTCATTTCTTCTTAAAAAAAGAAACAATATATGGAAAGGCTGGATGCAAAGGCTTGAGAAATACACATGAAAGCGCATGCAGGGGCAATCTATATGATGTGGAGGATGGACATGAAGGAGGAAACTTGTAAACCCTGGTAAGCTGGAGGAGGTGCTGGCTTTGCAGAGCAGGTCACAGCTCCAAAACATCTCTGCAGTTTTGTCAGTAGAACAGTGACTCACCCTTACGTAATTTTTCCGTCTTTTTTGGCTGACTTAGTGTCACCTGAGGAAGATGACAACCACCGTGAAAGTGCAGCTGTTCTCAAAGAGGCAGCCAGAGTTCTCGCAGATGAAGTTTGCTGTTGTGGGTGTTCAGTCTCAGAACTGAAGTGGCTGATGTTTCTTGGGAATGCTGGTCTGCTCTGTGCCATAGGGCCAGCATTGGCACCCCGACTGTGTTCCTTGGATATGGTTGTGTTTCTCTCTGGACTGTGGCACGCTGACAGATTTCTTTCCTTCGTGAGTTTTATAGGAAGGAGATTTTGTTGCCTTCTGAGATAATAAAATGCAAACACTAGCAGAGTTTTATTAGGTATCTTAAACTAAAATTGAAGTTAGCTACTGTTTTCTTCATGTGGTTTATATTCAACAGCATCTGCCATAATTCTCATTTATATGTTTATATTTTTACACTGGAAAATTTTCAACCTCAAGTACAGGATGAGACCGTGACCCTTGGAAGCTTGTTGCTTATATAGCTACGCCTGAAATAACCATGCAGTTATTTCTGTATTGATGATGATGCAGTAAAACTGTCTGACTCACCCATTTGGAAAATGATACAGACTTTTTAATTTTACAAAGATTATTCTTGGAGTGGGCATTTTGTCTTCTACTATCTTGTGAAATACTGTCTTGCTGTTCTCAACAGCGTTGGTAGAAAGTTTGTTTCTTAAGCTAAAATATTTTTTTCAAAGATTTTTTTCAAAGATTTTTGTCTTCATTAGTCATACAAAAGTTTTAAAATCTGCCTATAAAAGACAAAAACCGTATTTCTGTTTCATTCTACTGTACACTGTTTTGTTTTTCCTTGCTTGGTGGTAAAGGAACTAGAGTTTTTAAATCAAATAAGATTGGAGTGGCCTTGATACAAACCTTTTTGTCTGTCCTGTTTGACCGTCCAAAACGGTAAACTCTTGCTTGCTTAAAACTAAATTTAATCTAATTTGAGGCATATTTAAACTTCTTAAGGTCAAATTAGCCATGACAACAGTTGATGGAAAAACTTGAAAGAAATCCTTGAAAAACTCTTGAAGTCTTATTGGTGTTACTGCTTCCATAGTGCATGCTGGATGGAAGTCAGTCCGTGGCCTTTCTACTGGACTACAGTGATGCTTGTTGATTTATTGAGGGTCCCAATAATGGTGGTGTTTGCAAATTGTGTATCTGCTACTACTAAATACCAGTGGCTGTTAAATTCACATCAAGTTCTGTATTTTTAGGTGAAAAAATTTCAGATTTTTTATAAGGCTTCTACATTCACTCTTGTAAGACAATTGAGAAGTAGGCCTGTCTCTATGAATCTCTTTTCTCAGGTGTTTGAGGTATTTTGAAAGGTTGTCATTTCTGAGGTTTCTGAATGACATCATTGCAACTGATTAATTTTCCTCTGTGTTGTCTTGCTAAGACTTGAATAGCCAAGGACCTTGTGCTTGTTTTCTCCTCAGAGGCCATACCTTGAGTTTTTGCTTTGCTTTGGTGGTGGGATCTGCATTATTCTGGGCTCAGATGTTTTGTGGTCACGGATGAATTTCTGTGTACAATCATTCCCTTGTAAAATGACCTTATGTTGCTGTTGGCTGGTCCTGTAATTGACTTAAACCAAATGAAAATCCACATTATGAAAAGGAAAGTACTATACTTAAGTAGAGAAATACTATCTGTCATGAAATGATACATTTGTGGTTCTTGTAGTGTGTTACAGGTTCTCTTAGTAAAGCATCTGGGGGCATGAGGGGTTGGAGGGAGCCTGTTGTCCCTTCTCCCTTTGTAGCTGCCTAATATGTACAAATGGGCTCTTCTTGTCTTTGGAGTAGTAGAAATTAGATAAATCGAGCTAAAGCTTAGATTTTTCAGTGAGGCTTTAGGTCTCTATACCTGCTGGAGAGAGTTTTTGTCAAGTGGACACTTAGGCTTCCCCTTTGCCCTCACTCTTCACTTCAGCTTACAACATAAAACTACAAATAGATCTTGGCTCTCTTGAAATGTCTGAAAATTGAGAAAACACAAATTTAATGGAATAATTTTTTCTAGTAAAGTGCAGAAAGGCCCTGTTGAAGGATCAGTGATGTGTTGTCCCAAGCACTGTTTGCTGTGTCAGAAATGGAAGTAAATAAAATATAGAGAAATAAGACAGCCCTTTGTAGCACTTCAGTGTTCTTTCTGTAGAACTCATTTAGTATCTGCTATAAACAAAGTTATAATGCATTGGTGAGGAAAGAAAAATGACCACCAGGAATCATCTTAATTGTGATTTTTTTTTTTTATTTTGTTTTGGTTTTTTTCCTGTGCTGTATGCATGTTACAAATCTTTTTTCACTTTAAGCAGGCAAATCAGCAAGCTGGGAAGATGGTGGTGGCTGGGGAGCCTGGGATGAAGCAGAGTTGCAAGAACCTGTAAGTTCATCTAAATGAGTTTTCATTGCTAACTTGCCTATACTAGAAAATGTTCCGCAGTTTGTGTGTGTGATTTTTTTTTTTCCTCCTATATAGCTATCACCTAGGCAAGAAGCATCTTGACCTGTGTTTTAAGTGTGACTGCTTTTTTGTCCCTTGCTCCTGTAATTGTTTCTAAATATAGCTTGGATGTTACCTATTGTGATATTCTTGTATTCTGTAGGCTTTTTTCTCAATAGAGTATACACACATCTTTCTGTGCTGCTGCAGCTGGGGGCATCTCTTTTGTCCTATAGCTAGCCAGAGACAGTAGGGCATGGCAGTGAAGTTGTAATAATCTCTCATGAATTAATAAAAATCAAAAGCTACTCAATCAGGAACCGCTGGCACAGACATCTTCCTGAAGATCATGTAGTACTCTTTTTATGTTGTCATATGTGGATGGTGTCACAGGAGGGATTAAGCTACATATGTGGAACAGCATAGTTGCTCTTTAAAGGGGGAAAACATTCTTCTGCCCAACTAGTTCAGCTAAGAGCAGCATGGCTAGTCTGTGAATTGTTTGTAAGACTGAGACTTCTAGCTACCAGCTGACTTGAGATGTTAAAGAAGCTGTCTTTGTAGAAATCCTTTGCAGCTGAATGAGTCATCTCAACAGAATTGCTTGATTAAATCCCTCTAAGAGCTCATGGGGTAGACTGAGGAATCCAGACCTCACTGTGCTAACAAAATGCTCTTATCTGCTGTCATCATGTCAGTGGGCAGGAATTATGCCTAAGGAGTTGGGCAGTATCCTTGTGACTGCTTATTTCAGCAGGGAAACAGGTATTTCAGGTGAGGTGACAAGTTGAAATGAGCACGGTGTCGCTCAGGGATGAATCGCTGACACTGATGTCGGGAATGACAGGAGTATAAAAAGTTGTAAATAGGATTGTTACTCAACTCCTCTATAATTGCCATGAAATGAGTGTGTTTCTCAGGCCACATCTTTGTTAGATGTGCTGTAATGTGTATAACTTTGTGAATGAGGAGAACAAATGCTTGTTTTTTCTACTTCATGTTGTAATTTGATAGAAGCAGCAGGTGCTGCTAAATTGAAATAGTTTAAATTTCTGCTCTTTAATTGTCACACTCTTCCAACAGGTAGTTCACATCCTTCTTGCTAAACACTGCATCCTCTACTTACGTGTTTTTCTCTAAAGTCACTAGTGATTCCAGGTCAAACTCTTCAGAAGGAGTTTGCTGTCATACACAACAAACAGGTTGTTCTGGGTAGGAGCATTTAAATACGTGAGTCTCTATGTGTGAACATACAGAAAAATGACTGCATGAGTCTAACACAGAGTTGAGAATTATTAGTATAATAGAACAATGACTTCCCTTGTTAAGGCCTTTAGCTCTTAATTTGTATTATAGTTGGCAAAAAAAGTAATTGTTTCTTGGAATTGCTTGTCCCTTGACAAGTATCTCTTTCATGGAACATAACTTCTGAGAAGGTACTGAAAGTGGAAAAAAGTTTTGGTTTTTTTCCATAAGGTGTTCTTTTGTGGAACTGATTAGCTGTGTTGTATGAATGATGGTGTTGATGTCTTTTCTTAAATGCTGATTTTAATCATTCTGTTTTTCACCTTTAAGTAATTTGTTTTGACAAGTTCAGTGCTTTTATTGTTTTAACCCTCAGCTTATTTTTGTCACTAATATGAGGTGGCCATGTTTTATGTCTTTAGATTTCAAGTTCTTTGAATATGTTTACAGATAACTTTAAATTTTCTATCTGGAATACAATTTTAATTCCTTTTAATCTTTCAACAAACCTTTCATTTCTGTTTCTTTTTCCTCAGTTTGAAAATCATGCCATTAAAAATTAGTACAAGGCTTTTCTTTGGCTTTTGCTTGTGTATTTTTGCACATAATGCATTTATCTCTGTCAGGAGGAGTTAAAGTTGTCATGAGTATCTCAGAAAACTTCACTGCCTTTTTGTAAAGTCTTGAAAAATGCCAGTAAATAGGGAGTTGCTATAGAACTTGACATCCATCAGCAGACAAAAATGACATGACAGTAGGTTCTCCTCTTGCACAAATTGAGAGTGTGAACAAAGGTAGTTAGCAGAATGTTTGAAGTGTGCTAATGTAGACTTTATGATGCATATACAGAGTATTGCTCTGTCCACAGTGACCATTTTTATGGTACAACCTTACGAAAGGAACTAAATACAATGAACAGCTGATTAAGAGCATGATATGCAATTTATTCTTACAGTTTGGTGTTTATTTTTTCTACTGGGATTAAATTTGTGTGTTTTCAAGCAGGTGCAACTTTATTATAAGAGAATAAATAGTACAGATCAGAAAATGATTGCACTGAAGTTGTTGGGTTTTTTATTTGTGCTTAGCTGCTTTGAAATACTAGAGGATGGAGTAATGTTTTGGAGAGAGAGAAGGACATAGGATTGAATGTGTGGCTATGGAAATGGAGTGTGTGGACAAGGGAAAGTGTGTTGCTGGTATCTGGTAAGGGATGGATCTAAGGATCAACTCTGAGACCTTGTAGCACTTCACTCAAAACCTGTTACTGCCTGCCTTTGAACTGTGGTTAGCTGGAGCTCCTATGTTACATGAGCAAATATTTGGCTTGTTGCTCCCAGGAAAAAAGATGCAATTTTTTTGCTTTTATACATGAGGACGGTATCTAAGTTTTTACTTACTCATCATTATACCATTAAAACTTGGCACCACTTCATTGGGATTTGTTTCATTGTGAAGTTACTTTGTGGAAAGGCACCTGATACATGTTACCATGAGGCCTTAGTGTGAATACCAGCTAAATTACCTTCTTCCTATGTGCTTGTGTTTACTTAATGCTGGTCAGTGTGTGAGCTTGGATAAATTGTTCATTTTGAGTACGGATTGTAATGAGAATAACTCAAGAGATTCTCTCCAGTCTTTAATCAATAACTGTAAAACTTTAGATCTCATTCTCCTAGTGTCTCTTTGAAAGGAGAAGATTTTGAGGAGTAGAGCTAGTGATGAATACTTCTTTGTTTTCTGCTTTGTAAACACACAGAATTAGTGCAGGGTTGATGCTTTTCTCATGACTTCATGCAAGGTGGAGTTGTGTGATGTGATAAATAATAGTCCATTTAGTGCTGCTATGGAGGGCAATTCAAGTTGTTGTCATGAATCTTGCAAGTTCTTCTGTGTTTAAAATTATTGCATACCTTGACTAAAGCTTTACCTGTAGGAAGAAGAGGAATCTAATTCCAAGAACCAGAGAAATTACTGGCTTCAGGACTGTGTGTTGTCCTTGTCACCAACAAATGACCTGATGGTAATAGCTAATGAACAGAAAGCAGTCTTTCTAGTGCGTAAGTATACCTGCTGCTAACTGTGTCTTCTAGTACACTTTATAGGAACCAGGGCAAGATTTGTTTCCCCCACCCCCATCTGCTTATCCCCCAAGTCATGACTTCAAGAATTTTGGAGTGTTTTATAGTGCACATCATGCATTTTCTAGGTATTGATTGGCAAGTAAGTTGATTTGTTTTTGCTTCTCAGCTATATTTTGACCAAGAACTTTTTCATCATGTATAATTCATTTGTACTATAACTACCCAGTTGTTTGAGATGTTTAAAGATATTGACATTAATTTTGCTAAATAAGAAAAACAAAACTTTTGTGTTAGTTTTAGCCATTAAGAAATACTTGACCTTATTTTAATTTTCCCTTGGAAAACATGACCCACCTGAGCCAGTGTCACTTGGAGGAGGGAATATTACTGTGAATTGCTTTTGAGATTTCCACCTTTGATAGAAAATTCTTCTCCATGTTGAACAATGGGTGGCTTTATATTTTACTCCAAAGTAGGGCTCTGGGAACTTTTAAAGGTACCTCCAACTGCTGTTTACATATGTGCTGTTGTCTGGGGTGCTGGTGCTATTAACAGCTGCATTTGGTGGCACAGGAGCATGATGAAGAGAAACCTCCTGGTAAGGGGAATATTAAACCAAAAAACTGGCTGTTGAAGCTCAGAGTTGCATAATTGGGCAGATTGCATGGAGTTGTCATGCTGCATTGTCATTCCCTGCCAAGTTGTGTGTTCCAAGTCTGATGTAGACTAGTTGCTAATTTGTCACTAAAAATGAAAAGATAGCGGCACTACTTATAACGTTCTTATTGCATCAAGCACAAAGAAGTGATTTAACTCACTTGGCTGGAGAACTGCCTCTGCTGAACTGCACAGTGGCAGCTGTACCACACAGTGGCAGAAGTGTCCCCATGCGTCAGGTTCCTTAGAAAAGTCACTAAGAATGTCTTGTTGCTTTTATGATTTTCAGGGTCTGTAATTGGTACTTAATCTAAGTGTGGTAGGATGTATTGTACAGAAGAGAAGGATTGTGAGATGTAAAACATTACAGTTTTATGGATGGTGTCTTTATTCTTAATGGCAGCTAAATGGAAGCACAGTGACAAGGGGAAAGAGGAAATGCAATATGCTGTTGGCTGGAGTGGCTCTCTGAATGTTGAAGAAGGGTAGGTGTTGAAATGCAGCTGTGATTAAAATGTTCTTTTCATGTTTAGTAATTAGTAAAATGCTTTGTACTTGTGCTTCTTTTCTTTTTTTTTTTTTTGTCTGAGTGCATTTGTGGTCTTATGTATTGTTGGAAAGCAACATAAAGTAACCTGGGTGATCAGAAACACTGTCACTCATGCAAAGATCACTCATGCATTGTGTGATGGCTCAGGACAGGTTCATACAAATTAAAAGAAATGTTCTCTGTGCAGATCAGTGTATTTGTGTATACTTTAGGCATTTTAATAAATCTGGGTTATCATGCTTTCTGTAAGTTCTTGTTCTAGTAGGACAAAAAAAGAGTATCCTTTTTGAAAAATCTACTTTTATAGTAGAGAAGAAATTTTGTTGGGGGTGTTGCAAATGGAAATGTATGAAGTTGTTTTAGAAATACTTCTCTTCATTTTCAAAACCTCAAGGAATTTTAAAGTCCTCTCTCTGATCAAGAAATGGGTTTGGGCTGTAAGTCATTGGAAAATTTGCTTTGATCATGTGTTTGGTATTTATACAATATTTTTGCTCAATCTCTCTTCAAACAACCAGAAAGACCCTTTCTTGAATCTCCATATGGAAGAAGATTTTGCACTTTGTTATTAAGTTTGCAGCCTTGAGTTGCTGTTTGCCTTTGAATGTGCTCCCTATTGGCTTCAACCCTCTGTTGTGCTGCAGGAGGTGTTGATTTAATCAGCTTCTCTCCAATCTGTAAAAATCATAACCCTTTTATAAAACTGCTGCTGCTACACATTTGAACTGTTATGTATGTGCATCTTTGAATTTGTGGGTTTTTTTCCTCCCATGTTACCACTGCAATTATCCTGACATCTTTTTTTTTAAAAAAAAAAAAGAAAAGAAATTCTGTTTGAGAGTTTGTTTCTCACTGCTGTTACAGCCCTGAGGGGCACTTCCATTCAGAACAGATAGCTCTCTATAGATAAGTGCAGTTATATTCACTACATTTTGATTTATTTTTATTTATTATTCTGTGGAAGTGTAAATATGGCAATTACTGTCAGGTTGTCAGAAGACTTGACTTTTTTTGGTTGATTTTGTTTTTTTTTTTCTTTCCTTAAAGTTGCCTACAACGTTCTGTGGTGGCTAAGCTTTGCTATTGGTAGATGAGATTTCACCAAGATAAATAACGTTGCTTTGAGGATGTAATGGAATTGCATCTCAAACTTGCATTTAGAAAGCTTTCTCTAATTGTCTAGCCTGCTTATCCTTGGGGATTGGAGGTGACCTGAAATGCAAATAATAAACAGTAATGTGGGCATTTATGCTTTAAGTGCTGTTTGGGGTGTCATCTTGAATGTATATGTTGTTTCATAAAACCTTTGTACTGCTTCTGTTTCCCCAGACAGTGTAAAACTTTATACCATGGTAACAAGTAAATCTGCTTGCCTTCTGCATGCTTTGCCTGTCGTGCATTGAGCATGCTTGGTTATTGCATTATCTGGGAAGATCATATTAGCTCTTCTAATGCTCTCAAATTATAAGGCAGTGAAATGCAGTGGATATAAAGTCTACCTAATTGCATAATGTATTAAAAAAATTTATTTTGATAAGTATGGTTCCACTGGATTTTTTTTTTTAAATGGTTGTTCTTGGTATATCATTATAGATCAGAAAAAGTTATTTACCCTTAGGTACATGAAATTTAACTGGAATCTGCTGAACAGGACTGACAGAAAAATAACTCTGTGATTTATGAAAGACATCATTAGCAAGGTGTAATTAGCACTCATGCAATCTACTTGGGCATTCTTGAACTTGAACTTGAAAATGTCTTTAAAATGGACTTTTGTTTGCTTCTTACTATGAATATATATGATGTGCTGCATTAATATATTATTAAAGAATTAAAATGCTGACTTGGCAAGATCTCTTGTGTAGAGCAAAATTACAAAACTGGAGAAAAACTCATTAATGTTATCTTTCTGTTTCTAGTGAATGTGTGAGTAGTGTACTGTGCATTCCACTGGCAAGTCAGAAGAGGTAAGGGCTGACATGTATACGCATGACTCGTCTCTTTACATTACACTTTTATACCCGGACAGCTTAGAACAGTTTTTAACTTCCAGTCTATCTTTGTGAAACAGGAGTTCCACAGGCCGCCCTGACTGGACCTGCATTGTGGTTGGCTTCACCTCTGGCTATGTTCGTTTTTACACCGAGGTATGTTCCTCAGCATGGCAGGCCACGGGCAAGATGGTGTCATAAACATCTGTGTATTTTAAACTTTAGTTTCTGCAGGTAGTGCTTTTTGCCTTCCCTAAGGAAAAGGGGCAGAAACGTTCATGCTTATTATTCTTTCTCTCCTAGAGTGGAGTACTGCTTCTTGCACAGCTTTTGAATGAAGATCCTGTCCTACAGCTAAAGTGCAGAACCTATGAAATTCCCAGACATCCTGGTGTCACAGAACAGGTTTTGTCAGATTATTTCAAAAGCGAAGTGGCAGTGTTATGGGGTATGGAAGGGAGTCTTCTCTGTGAATCCTCTGTGTCCTTTACCAGTTTTCAATGGGATGGACAGTTCCTTAGAACAAGAGGCTCTTGATTTCTTGTTCTATGAAGTCTTCATGCCTGTATAGTTTGAGGATTCAGAATGTCTTTATTTTTTGGAGTCTTTTTCTCTGTAATAGCCTTGCAAAGGAATCCTTCATTCGTTTTCTGTTTATTCATCCGTGAGCACAAAGTACAATAATGCATTGATGGAAGGAGAAAATGTTACGTGACAGGTGCCAAGAGCTATGTGTACTCATTCATAAGAACTTATCTTAATTATTTCACAGAGAAGATGACTGAAAATTAAAAAATATTTATAGGGCTAGGAACCTGCATGTCATTCTGAGTATTTCCTGCAGAGAAGGTTCTGCAGAGCTCAGGCTATTTAGTAAAGAATGCAGCTTTCTTTTGCCCTTGGCTGAACTGGCTTGCTTTATGCAGAAAATTAATGAAGTTACAGAAATTTCCAAGTTTGCTTTGTTCAAATGCTCATGTGACTTAGCGTGGCGTTTTTGGGATCAGTTTTAAAATACAGAAGCGTTAAGGAATTTGAGTCTTCAGTTTGTATCAGCAGATTAGCATCTACGTGCCCAAGTGGTAATTCAGTGGCTAGTCCACTTCCAGAATTTGGCTCTTGCATTCTAGAGGAACCTGTTTTTCTGTGGCCTTCACAAACTGCTGTAATTTATGTGTTTACTTCCTAAGCCGTAAAATATATTAAGCAAACAAGTTATTAAAAGAAGATAAAAATATAAAACTATGTGCCTAAATAATTTTTTGGACAGTTTAATACTGACTTCCAGTAGTTTTGCCTTAGTCTGTTGCCTGTGGCTTGTTAGATATTAACTCTCTGGATGTAATCCTCATCTTTGTGTAGTTAATAGTATGAAATGCCAGAAAATAAACTGTTCCAACAGTAACAGTGATCTGGTTTTTGTCTCTGTTCTCTTATTTTTTCCACAGAATGAAGAGCTAAGTATCTTGTACCCAGCAGCAATTGTGACAATTGATGGTTTTAGCCTCTTTCAGTCCCTTCGTGCGTGTCGCAATCAGGTAGCAAGAGGTACGTTTAAGGGGAGGTGTTTATTTTTGACTCCGTGAATAGTACCTTATGGTATATGAAGTTTACTTAGGTTAAATATCAAATCAAGGTGGAATTTAGGTCTTCCTTGCTTGTCCATCTACTGTTGACACCTACTGCCTACAGGAAAATTTTATCCTTTACCGAAAGAGTTGTCCGAGTAGTATTGACTGCCTTGTACATGCTCACCATAACACTGTACACTGTTTCTGGCTGGGATAGACTTAATGTTCTTTTTAGTTGCTTGTATGGGGCTGAGTTTTGAATTTGTGATGAAAACAGCACTGATAGCATGTCAATGTTTTAGCTATTGCGGAGTAGCACTTACACAGTGTCAAGGCTTTTTTTGTTTCTTACACTACCCTGACAGTGGGGTTCACCAGAAACTGGGAGGGGACACAGCTGGGACAGCTGACCCCAACTGACCAAAGAGATATCCTGTACTATATGATGATATGTCAGATAATAAGAGCTGGGAGAAGAGAAGGAGAAAGGGAGAACCTTCAGGGCTATAGCATTTGACTTCCCAAGTAACTGTTATGTGTGATGTAGCCCTGCTTTCCTGGAAATAACTAAATACCTGTTTGCTGATGGGAAGTAGTAAAGAAAATTAATTATTTTGCTTTATTTGCATGCTGTCCTTATCTCAGCTCCCAAGCGTTCTCCCTTTTGCTCTTCTGACTCTCTTCCTCATCCCCATAGGAGGAAGTGAACAAGTGGCTGTGTGATGCTTAGCTGCCCACTGACATTAACCCACAGCAAACTGCTAAGGTGCTTCTTAGCATGTCATGGTGCTGATTTCATTGTCAGTGGAATGCTCTTTAAGTAAGAATTTTATTGGAAGTGATAATGCTGTGATGATTTCAGTAAAGGTCACTGCTCTTTGTGTTCGTGTCTAAGAGCTTTGGATACCTGGTTTGATCCTGTTCCTTTAGTACAGTCCCTGTTCATACTCTTTTGGAAACAAGGTCAGTTTTCAAGCATGAGAGGAGAACTGTGTGACAGTACAGTGTGGTAGATGGCACAGGTGTGGTGCTGTTACAATTCTGCATGATAAATCCCTACACAAGTGCTGTTGCTGAATTGTTCTCCTGAATTTCCTGATGGTTGTTCTCATTGAACTTCAAATTTGTGAGATTCTTGTTTCCCCTCCAGCAAGTCACATCAGCGGACAATCACGAGGGTGAGCGTGGGTGGGAAACACAATGGATCAGCCAGCTTGGCAGCTGTCCTGAACTGTTTGGGCAGCAACACCCTTAAACGAAGGCTTGAGTCTTGTCTAGAAGGGATGAGTGATAAAGGACTGAGAAACGTGGCTGTGGTGAAACAGCTCTTCTCTGAACCACGTGGGGATGGCCAGTAGGAATGGATTGCTTCCTTTTTCTTTCAGTTCAGGGCAAAGTGTCATGAAATGAAGCTAGGTGATAGTAAATTGAAAATAAAAAGTAGGCATGTTTATGCAGTGTGAGGTAAATTGTGGAATTCTTTGCCTGAGGTTGATGTGGATGCTAAAGGCGCACTTGAGCTCAGAGGGAAACTACCAAATTAGTGAAGAAAGCTGTGGAGGTTACTGAGTGCTTAGAGGTTGCTTCTTTTTGTCTTCAAAAGCTGTTTTAGAGGAAGCATCAAATATGTATCCTTATTCTAATAGTCTTCCCTAGACATCTGGTTTTAGCCCTTCTCAGATCCTGATCTGCCCTGCTAAATTGTTCCCTGGGTCTATTTAATAATGCATGTCCTTCCTAATGAAAAGGTAGTGCTTCCATGAAAATATGAGAGAAGACAAAACTCTTGAAAATCAGAAATTTAAAACCTGATATTCTCTGAATCATGCAACAAATGCAAAAGAAAACAGACTATAATGAGAAATATCCACCCATCTACTTTAATAACCAAGACACACTCTGCTCTTTCAGTGAGAGATCACCATTTGCAGGGAAGCACTTACAGCTTGTTGCAATATCTGCAGCTGGAGTGCCATATCTTCCTTCATTCTTGATCATCAGTGCTTGTGGTAATAGGTGTTTTGAAAATTTCAGTCATTCATTTAGTTTTACCACTGTTGTTACCGCTCACTGTTACACATCTGATGAATGTGCTGACTTTGCAAGTACTTGGGCAGAGGAGTTTGCACTTAAACGTGCCCAGACCACAGAAATAAATTATAGTTGCTTTTTAAAATTGTACAGAATATTATACCATAAATAACTCATGAAACAAAGCTCTCTGCAAGTATGAGATATAGTTGTGATGGAATATCACGTGCAGTTCTATTCAGTTATTTTTTTAAATGTTTTAATTTCATGGAAGCAAATATTTCAAAAGGCCATTTTCGCTCAGCAGGTGTTTAAATGTATGTGAATTTAAAACTAGGTTATTTTTTGACTTCAGATTGCATCGAGGTTTTTCCCCTCTGTTATGCTATTCCTTTGTCTTTGACTCAGTAGAAATTTTTTTGTGTTTTGTCAACTTTTGTCAGCTGCAGCATCTGGCAATGAGAATGTTCAGCCTCCACCATTAGCTTATAAGAAATGGGGTTTGCAAGATGTGGATACAATTGTTGACCATGCTAGTATTGGTAAGCATTTCTATTTAATTTCCAGTATTTAAATAAATGAAATTAATGCTTTCATACTGTTAAATTTGGGTTGAGAGCACTTAGTGGTACTGGTTGGATAGAAATAAATAGTGGGAAAAGGCTGTCATAGTAAATGATCTCATTAACCATTGTCAAAAATACATTTTACTTTCTTTTCTAGTCTGATTGAGCCTTCCCTCTCCACTTGAGGGGAGAAAGGATGTTACAGCTGTAACTGTCTTGTCCTTTTGTTGTTTGGTGAGAAGCAGCTGAGAGAAACTAGATCAGATGCATTTATTGCCATTTCTGTGAGGTCAAAGAACCATCTGGCAGGCAGGTTAAGACTGGTAGGGGTCTTTCCTGAGTCTAGCAGACAAAGAAAATAAAATTTGAGATTGTTCCTTTCCAAAAAATTCAAATTGACTTTTAGGATCTCAAAGACTTTTACCCCTCAGCCTAGGTTCTTGTCAGAGAGGCAGATCTGAGGGACAGTAAGCTTCATTTCTCTTCCATGCTTTCTACAAAAGCAGGTAAGAGGTCAGAAGGCTGCTATCAAAACAGCTGAAGTGAATTTGGTACATGTATTTTTGCTGCTGAACTCTCCTGATTTTTTTTTTTTCCCCTGAACAAATGAACTGTGCTTCATAATTAACCTAAGTACATTAGGTTATTTCTGATGTGTTCTTTGGAATTTCTGTGGTTAAAGCTGTTTCTCCACCCTTCCCCCTGAATGTTGGCTGGTCAGTCCAGAAGGCAGGAATGTATTTAGGCTTCTATAGCAATTGCATGCCTTTGTTCTGGAAGTATAAGACATTCACTTTAATGTTTTTGTTAGGCATCATGACACTGTGTCCTTTTGATCAAATGAAGACTGCCTCCAATATAGGAGGATATAATGCAACCATAAAAAACAGCCCACCTGCTATGTCTCAGTATGTTACTGTTGGAGCCAATCCTTTCACTGGTTTCTTTTTTGCCCTGGAGGTATGTACTACAAAGCTGACTTGCTGAAACTTTGAATAATTAATCCTTCTTTTTTCTGTATGACTATTTCTGAAGTATTCTTATGGTCATTTTATGCTGACATTTCCCCTTCTTGATCTTCTAAAACTGGAATGATTTGGAGTGGATATGATAGTAATGTCTGCTAATGAGAATTTTTATTTTCTATCCTAAAATGAATGTGATAGTCAAGTAACTTAATTTTTAAAATATTTTTACTTTATTGCCAATTAAGTGACTTAAATTTTTTTGAAAAATTAAGTTGATATTGTGTAAACATGCATCTGAAGAATTTTTTGAGGTCTTTGACCTTTGATCATGTACACACATGGCCTGAGTATACTGTAGTGATTTCTTGTAGAAGAAAACTGAAATTTATGCTTAACCTGTGGCACATTTTTACACCATCTTCTGTTGTATTGGAGGAAAAGGATGTCAGTGTAGCTGTGTCTTGTACATTCAGACCCTATGTGTGTGCTGTCCTTATCAGGATCGAAAGTTGATTGACCATGCTAGAACTGGAATTCAGATTTTTGTACTTGCTTTCCAATATGTTTATGAAAAAACTGCTTATATTGATATTTGCAAGGATGCCAAAGCCATGCACCAACTAACTCTCCATGATAAATCATACACAGGGTTTTTTTAACTTCTGTTGCAGACAAACATACTGAGCTACCAAGTGACTTGCAGGAGGATTTTGAAATGGTAAAGAGATGTCAGAATGGCTTTTCTGGGGGCAATGAATTAAAATTTTGCAGAGTCTTAAAGCTATGCTTTCTGAGCTGAAAGTCCATAGGAGGCCTGAAAAACTATTCTGCAGTTGAGTTCAGTGTAAGAACTATTTCTTGGCTTTCTAAAGGCTTTGTTCCTTCATTTCAGGGTGGCTCGCAGCTGACTGTTTCTTGACTTTCTAAGCACTTCATTCCTTTCTTTCAGGGTAGCTCACAGCCACTGCTGTCTCATGTTGCCTTAGCAGTTGCAAGTAAACTGACTTCAGCATTGTTTAATGCTGCCAGGTAATAAAATAAATTACCTTTTTTTGCTTGTTTTAGTAATAGCTGCGTAATAGTTTGAGGATTTTTAGGACCACTGGTGTAATTCTGCTTATGTGGTTTTCTATTGCAAGTGGCTGGCTTGGTTGGAAGAGTAAACATGAAGAAGAACCTGTCCAAAAACAGAAACCAAAAGTGGAACCTGCAACCCCATTGGCAGTGAGGTAAGTTGGCTTTTTTCAGTCTCAGTTGCTTTAGATCTTGTATGTTTTTATGTATTTGAATGATTTTTAAAAGTGAATAATTGCTGAATATGTTTATTTTTCTTGACTTTAAGCAGTGCTGATAGTTTGCAGGTCATTTGTTTTAAACTTTGTTTCATTTCAGTTTACTGTTCTGGACAAATAATTTCTCATATCTTTCACTTCTGATGCATGGACTCATTGCTACTGTACAAGAACAGTGTGCACAGTTTAATGACAGTATAAGTACACAAATATCACTCCTGAAGTTTATCACCAAAGTGCTTCAAAGAAGCCACATGAAATATTTGCTGATTATGATAGTTTAAAAAACTAGCAGGTATCCTGTTTCCCTGTTGATTGTGGAGAGAGGAGAATGAGAACAACAGACTGTAACCTAATGTTGTCAAGAAAGCTGATAAAAGACTAAATTAATTCCTGATGGTTCTCCCTTGTTGTTTTTTTTAAGTATTCTCAAGATTCTTCAGCAATAAGAGAGGGCATATAGAATGACTCAGTGCTCTGAGATCCTTGCCTGACAGTGCATGACAAGACCATCACTTATCCTAGTTTCTGAACTTTGATTTTTCAGTAGGACTTAGACAGATCTGTAATATATCCTGGTAGGCAACACAAGAACTTTTTTCATAATTTTCTCTTAATTTTACCCGTAGCTTACGTTACCTTAAAAAAAGAAATCTTAGTCCTTATAAGAAAATCTGTTAACTATTTCTGAAGAAAAAGAGGTATCTAGTGGTTTTGCTTGCTTATTGTTTTTATTTTTTAGGTTTGGACTTCCAGATTCCCGTCGCCATGGTGAAAGAATATGCCTTTCCCCGTGTAACACTTTAGCAGCAGTAACAGATGAATTTGGAAGGGTTATTTTACTGGATGTTACGAGAGGACTCGCAGTTCGCATGTGGAAAGGTGTGATGGTGTATATTAGTGTAGCAAATAATACTTCTGAAAACACTGTGGCTTCTTAAATGTCGAGAATTTTAATAGGTTGCATTATTACAAACCCAAGTCAGGTGTAATATAAAGTCTATAAGGGTATTATTGTAAATTCCTGAAATACTTATATGGCCTATAGTTAAAATCTGGTCTGTTTCTGTTTGTATTATATAGATTTTTCTTAATTTTTTATCCTCACAGACTGTTTCTCAAGAGAAAGGTTTTAACATAACAATTTTTTGAAAGAGCTTTAACTCTGTTTTCCGAGGTTCTTTATTTTGATAAGATCTAGTACCCTCTTTATTTATGCTGAGAAAGTAAAAATTTTGAAAAATGGGTAAGAAGGTATACAGCTTGTTAGATTGAGCAAGAAGGGAGACCTTAATCTCTTCTATATTGAGGGCTCTTTGAATGTTAAGCTCTCAAATTTTGATTATATCTAATGCCACTACAATTTTTATTTCCTCTGTAGAATCACAATTTTGAAGCTTTTTATGAGGTGGAAAATAAGTTTTAAGAATAGGTGGAAAATCTCTAGCTCTTTTCTCTCTCTTCCACATAACAAATTCAGAAGATTAGTGGTCATGAACATAGTAACTACTTCAGTGACATACTGGCAGTGTAATAACTGGAGTAATCGTGTTTCCCCTGGGCATTTTTTTCTTATATTTTGAAGCTTATTAGTTATAATCTATGCTTTCTGATATTTTCTGGTGTTTTTTCTTTGTTACTGAGAGCTTCATGTTATCTAGGTAGTACTGTTAGAGTCCCAAGGTTTATATGATAGTTGGATACATATTTAGAATTTGCCAGCCTTTCCCCAGTGAGGTTGTTGAGATGTGAAGTAGCTTCTTCTTTTCTAAGCAAAACTGTCTGCTGAATTAAATGATTTGGATCATACCTTTTGTCATGAATTGAGTTGTGAATACTTGTCAACCTTCTCAGTATAATATATCTTGTTATAAACTTGGTTTATACATTAGTATTTCTCTTGTGGTTTGGAGTCTTCAGTTCTACTTGCTAAACCATTACATGGTTCAGTGATGTCATTATAACATCTCTGCCTTTTTTGTCTAGGATGATTTTATGTGGCAGAGAGAGAAGATGAGTATTTTTGTCTCCGTAAAAATGCATTTTAATGATGAAAACATATGAATAAAAACTTATCCTATTTAATAGGTTATGCAGTGTATAAATTGGTGTACACTAATGAAATTCTATTTTCTCTTACCAAGGATACAGAGATGCAGAAGTTGGTTGGATACAGACTGTAGAGGACCTTCAGGAGAGGGAAAGTGAGAAGATGGATTCTTCTCCTTTTGGAAATGCACAGGGTCCAAGCAGGGTAGCTCAGTTCCTTGTGATCTATGCTCCAAGGAGAGGCATTCTGGAAGTGTGGAGCACGCAGCAAGGGCCTCGAGTTGGAGCCTTCAATGTGGGGAAATATTGTAGGTAAGAAACAGGTGGTAGCAGGCTGTGCTGCAAGTGATATGGGGATATGGCAGGCACCTTTTGTGCTTCCCACAGTGTTTCTACTGAATGCAGCTTGGTGTTGTTTTACAGGAGGCTTTTTCATATTTTATCACTCTACAGTCTTTCCTTAAGAACACATTTAGCCATTGCTAAACCTTACCTTTATAAAACTTGTTGCCTTTCTATTTAGTGTATGAAAGGGGAAGGTTGATAATTTTGTTCTTCTCTTTAAAGGGCATTTTTTTTCGTTTCAGGTTGCTGTATCCTGGTTATAAAATAATGGGTCTAAACAATGTGACCAGTCAGGGATGGCAGCCCCAGACTTACCAGATATGCCTTGTTGATCCAGTCTCTGGAAGTGTGAAAACTGTCCATGTACCTTTCCATTTAGCACTGAGGTAAGGACTTTCTGAGCCCTATATAACTAAATTAATTTCATTATTGTTTTTGGTAACAGTATTTTATTTAGGGAGAGCAATTCTGGTTTTCGTTTTCAAGTTGAATAGTACTCTGTAATAGTCCAATTGATTTGTATGTATTAACTTGATTTTCATTAATGTGATATTACCTTAAAATAGCATAAATGATTAAAAAAATACACGTCTTTTGAATCATTCCCTTTAATTCTCTTCACTCATACAATTAAAATTCTTGTCCTTCAGTGATAAAAAGAGTGAGCGAGCAAAGGATATGCATCTGGTGAAGAAATTAAATGCTCTACTCAAAGCTAAAACCTCAGATCCAGGTAGGTTCTTTTGTGTAGTTTCTTAAGACTGTATGTTATCAAATGCTGCTTGGGTTATCTGTCCTGTAAGAGTACAAACACAAGGGTGATTGTGGTGCATTCTGACAGGTGTATGTGCTGTGGGTTACAGGATTCAGGTAGCTTGTTTTTTTTTTTTGTTTGTTGGTTTTGGTTTTGTTTTGTTTTGTTTTGTTTTTTTTAATAAACTACCAGATTAAATTTGTCTCATACCAGAATCCAGTATAAGCCTTGTGTGCCATGTAAATCTTGTGCCACAATTAAACACTACTTTGAGTGCTTGCATAAAACACATTCTACTTCCAATTCACTGTGCTTTGTAATCTAGTTCAGCATTTGAGTCTAGATATCCTTCTTCCTCTAAGTAATACATATTTCTTACAAAAGTCAGACTTGGAGTAAGAGATGTCACTGAGCTGTTATTTTGTTTCATTTTCCCCAAGCTTGGCAACTTCTTCATCTTGATAGCATGAAGGCATGTGCATGTTAACTGTGGTGCAGGTTGACTTGCTCTTCATAAGGCATTTGAGAAAGATGAATTGAAGTTGTGATTGTGTCTTTGTTTGCAGATTTAATTGAAGCTGAAGCAAAGGAATTAATACTTGATATCAAATACCCTGCTACAAAAAAACAGGTGAACATATAGAAGCCAGTATTCTTTAATATTAGAAAAAATACTGCATTATCAGATTAGAGTACTAAATCTTTTTAAATTGTTCAAAATATTTCATTTTTTTCCCTAAAGCTACTTGAGGCAAATAATTGACATGTTTGAGATTTTGTTGTTTTTTTCTGGGTTGTTTTTTTACAACATATTGGCTGGAATTAATTTTGACTTATGACTTCCCCAAGGCATCTTCCATGATAAAAGTTAAAATAATAAAAAAAGGACAGACCTTTCAGTATTATGTATGAAGGCAACATACAGATGAAAAACTATAGTCCAAGCTATTGTTGGATTAATTTATATTTTTTATGGTAAAATTAAGTAAATTTTTAATTCTGTTGAATGTCTGCTTAACAGGCTTTGGAAAGTATATTGACAAGTGAACGTGTGCCACTTTCATCTCTCACAAACATCACTCAGACATTAATGGATAATTTAAAAAGACAGGGTAGGTGGATATTTATTTTGCAAATATGGAGAAGCATTTGCACTTTGTCTGCAGTGCTGTAAGACTACTGTAGAACTGTTCTGGTCCACAGGACGACCAGACTTGGTCTGCTTAGTTTTGCTGCTGGATACCACAGGCTATTGCTTTCACGTGCATTTTTTTAAATGCAGACTGCAAATAGCTTGCTAGGAAGTATGCTTTGCTATGCTTGCTGTGTGCCTAGTAACTTGTGATTATATTTAAAAACAAACAAACAACAACAACTACTGGGCTGGGTACTTGTGTCCAGTAAAAACTTCCTCCAGAAAAAAGCTTTCACAGGCTTTTGCCTGTGGATGTTTCAGTTTATTCTTTCTCTAAGGAAGGAAGTAAGGATTTGGATTTGTGAATTTTAATGTAGTGGAACCACAAAATCCTTATCACTGAGAATCTGAGCTGTGATCAGATGCCTAGTATCTTTTTTTTTTTTGGTAAACTTTGCTGAAGTTTACAAAATACTACATGTTTTGCTAGAGATTTCAGAACCTGTGTCAGGAAATGGCATTGCCAATTCAAAATCTTGTTGCTAAAATTCTGCAAGGTTGTTTCTTTGAAATTCTGCAGTTGGATCTTTCTAAATTGGGTGAAACTTCTTTGTGCTTGAGGTGACCCCATTTTGGAAACCCAACTAGGTATTGAGAATTAGAGTGGAGAAGCATGTGCCTGCCACTTCCTTTGCATGTGCTGGACCTTCTCAGCAATAGAAGCCTGCTGCTTTTTCTGTTGTTGTTGTCACTGGATTCATATTGATTTGTTAGAGGATGAGTCTTCAGCAACAGGAGTCAAGAAGTCCCTACCACTGTTGTGTGCAAGTACTGAATAAATCATTTGTCCCTTCTCCTGCCTGAGGGAGACTCACAATGTGTTTTTTGTGGTTTCAAACCCTTAAAGAAAGCTTTCCTTCATTTATATCTGTGGTAGGGTTTTTTACAGTTTTCTTGAAGAAGATAGAGGGGATTGAGAGCTTCACACATGCAGTTCTCTACCTAATTTTGGTTTGGCATTCTAAATTGCTAGCATTATCCATTTCTGTTAGAACTCTTAAAAAACCCAAACTAAAAGGGAAACATGCCCTTTAACACTGAAGAGAGATTGACAGAGCTGTGTACTTCCTGAGGCCTGCCTGTTTGTGTATTTTTTATCATTAAGCTCCTGTTGTCATACATAGCAGTATTTCCCAGCAGTCACAATAAAGAACAAACTTGGCTGATGTTCCAGCCTTCTAATTTCATAAGCATATATCTCCACTTCTGTCTAGTAGGTGAAAGATAAAGCAAAGCAGGTGCTGGGCTCTGTGAATGCTGTGGTGTGAAGACAAGTTTAAGTGACTGTGTGACAAGCTCTGTATGTTCCTCTTTTGTTTGTAGGATTTCTAATAGCAGTGTATCAAAAGTGTTTAAGGGTTCCTAGGGTGAAAATCATGTCTAGAAGCAGTGTCAGTTGAAAATGATATATTCAGAGGTATCTTTTGTATAGAAAGGTCCTTTTAGGATCTATCCAAAATGCTCTGTTAAATAAATAAGTTGGAACAGAGGTTTTGACATTGTGTTGGTGTTAGTGTCGTATATTCTGGTTGCTTTAATTCTTACTGGAGTTTGAATGTCAGTAGATAATGAAGTTTCTGAGTCAAAGATTGTCAAAATACAAAAAGCAGTGTCTTGCTGAGATGAAATTTAATTCATGTCAGTAGGTACCTAAATTTCTTCTGATGCAAGAAATATGCTTACAGTGTTGGCAGAATGACTAAAAGATTATAGATTGTTGTTCTTGGTAAAAGGAAATAGGAACTGTATTTTAATTTTTGACAATCTCTGGTTTGGCCTTAAACCAGGAAAAGACAGTAGATTTGCCTTGGTTCAGTTCCACATTGTCAGCCTCCTTCAGTTTAAAAGTGAGCCTGATATCTTTCTCCAATACCTCTTGTAAAAATAATTCTTGTTTTATACTGCTGTGAAGGGAATATAATCATTGCAAGCAGCAGTGCATCAGAAAATTACCCTGAGAGACAGAAATCCTCTGGTTCTCAGTATGTTTCACTACTCCAGGCTATATATTCCAAGTTCAAATGCAGTTTTGTTTCTCCTCAGAGCTGGAGTGTGTGGATGAAGGACTGCTGCAGTTCTGTGCAAACAAGTTAAAGCTGTTACATCTTTATGAACTAATTAGCAAACTAAATTCCCAAAGCATACAGAAAGATACTTCACCTTCAGATAATGTAAGTAAATTGAAAATTCAGTTGTCTTATAAAATCAAGTGATGATTTAAGCATAAAATTATGTTTTCAAGGCCTTGGGTAAAATAAATAGGTAAGCAAGTTACCCATTTTTGTGGTCTGGAACTTTTAATGAAATAGTGGTTTATTATACCTTCCCTCCATCCTTGTAAAAATGTCTAGTAATTCATCTACCTAGTGTTCTTTGGGAGTCACATGAAGTTGAGACAGAAATTAAAGTAGAACCGGGATCTCCTGTTTTCAGTCCTTTATCGAAAGTACATAGCGTATTCTTGGTTTTGGAGGGATATTCTGGGTCCAGTAGAAGTTAAAAATTTTGATATTTGTTTTTGTAGCAGCATAATTTGGCTTGCTTTTGGTATAATTTGTAAAGCTGCTTGTACATTTATAAAAGCCATACCTTTATTATATAGGCTTTTTTGCTTGATGCGATTGTTACACCATGAGCATGATCTAAAAATGGGAAATATATCTGCTCTAGTCCTTAAAAAGGAAGCTAGACAAGGTCTTCATTTGAGCTATGTGAATAACTGCTTTGGAGGTTATTCAATCATTTTGGACCTTTTGAAAGACCTTTTTAATGTTCAAGATTAAATATTTTGACTTCTGCCTTTTTTAGTTTTTACTATGTTTTGAAAACCATCCATTTGTATAAGTCTTGTGATGTGGCATTTTTTTTGGCTTTTGCTTTTAAGGACTTGGCCAAACTGCTTCGGCTTGAAGAAAAAGATTTTCATAGGCTCGAAACTTTACTGGAGAACTACAAGAAAGAAAATACTCAAACCACTGTACAGTTTTCTGATGAGAAGGATGACATACTGTCTGTGAAAATGTTCTTGGAATATTTGGAATATGAAAAGGATGTGATTAATGTGAAAAGTATGGAAGACGGAGAATATGTGGCTTTAGGTAAGAGGTATTGAACTGTTTGTCAAATTACTCAGACTAATTATAATCTAAGATTCTATAAATATATTAGCCTTAATTTGGGGGCCTTCAGCCTGTCTTGCCTTGAAGAAGTATGTAACAGTGCCTGTCACTTTGCCATGAAATCCAGAAACCTTTACTTCCCCTGGAGGGTTCTGAGCAGTGTTGAACAGAGAACGATTGTGATTCACCTGGAGGAGAAGGGGAAGGTGGAGGATGTCATTTCCCCCTGGATAGGCTCTTGGAGGAGTAAAGGTGTAATTGTGAAGAGCTTCCGCTGGATGGCTCCCGAGGGACAGAGATGCTGAGGACAAATACCATTGCGTGTCATGACCAGGGATCTTACTGTGTCGCTGTAACCCGAACCCAGCTCCCACAAGTGACCAACAGCGCAGCAGGGAACATGTGCAGCAATTAACGTGTTGCATAAAAAGCAACTCTGAGAGCAAATACATCAGCATTGTGACCACTGACTATTAAACTAGTATAATGAATGCTTATAACAAATTTATTTTAACATGCTCTGGTCAGATCTGTCATCGTGTCAACCCTTTGTGCCCCATGTTGGGCATCAGAAAAGACTGTTGTGGTTTAACCTGGTGGGCAGGTGAACACCGCAGAGCCGCTTGTGCTCTCTCCCCCTTCCCCTTCACAGTAGGGTGAAGGAGAGAATTGGGGAAGAATCCCAAGAAGCAAAATTTGTGGGTTAAGATAAAGACAGTTTAATAGGACAGAAAAGGAAGTGAAAGTAATAATAATGATGATCATAAAAGAATTATAGTATACAAAGCAAGTGATTCACAATGCTCACCACCTGCTGACTGATACCTAGGAGCCCCCAGCCACCTTTCCCCCTGGTTTATGTATTTAAAATTATGTCATATGATATGGAATATCCCTGTGGCCAGTTCAGCCAGCTGTCCTGGCTGTGTCTCCTCCCAGCTGTTTTGCTCCCCATCCTGCTCACTGGAGGGGTGAGCAGTGGTGCCAGAAGCTGAAAAGTCCTTAAATTACTGTAAATAATACCTAACAACAGCTAAACCATCAGTGTGTTAGCAACATTGTCCTCATCCTAAATCCAAAACACAGCACTGTATCAGCTACTAGGAAGAAAACCAACTCCATCCCAGCTGAAACCAGGAGATACAAACAGTACAATAACCTTTGTTTTGTTATAAATCCTGCCACTGCAGGAGTCATGGAAAGTAGAACACTTGTGTCCTGTATAACGAACCTTCTTATCCACTAAGGGTAAACCATCAGGATATCTTGGATGTAACTTAGTCCTTTGTACTGCACTCAGTGTGATCTGATCAACAGATTATCTTTCACATAAGTGTGAGGGGAAAGACTGTGACTTCAGATGCCATTTATAATGTCAACTGATTTTTTGCTTCAGGGAGCTTTTTCTTCTGGAAGTGTTTGTGTGGGGAGAGTTCCATAGAGGAAATGTGTGATGCATTGGAATCAGCAGGTTTTACTCCCCAAACCTTGTTGGTAAGATACTTATTGCATAATTTAAAACTTTGAATTAGTATTTTGAAAACAAAACATTGAAAAGAAAAATTCTGCATGTTGATTCTTGGCATAATGTTGTGTTCAAATCCTCCCACATTCAGTTCTTTAGTTGCTCATATTTGTATTTCCCAGTTAAGAGATACCAAAAAAAAAAGAAAAGAAAATTCTCCAGTAGAAAATGTTGGAATGTCTAGAATATGCATTTAGAACTACAAGTGTTATAAAATTTTGCTGAACATTTCTTCTACAAAGAAGCAAAAATTATGAGAGTAGGTAATTTCAGGGACTAATTAATTTGTTAGAATTCCTTTTTGCAAGCAAACAAGGAAATTTAAAAGAAAAGTAAATTTTTCAGAATCATTAGTAGTGTTCAGACAATCATCTTTATCTTTCATCCACATGTAATTGTAGTTTTGTGCTACTTTATCTCCATCCACTACTTAATGATGGAAATGTTTATTTCAGTATTATTTGCCCATGTTAAGGTTTTCAACTGTAACATTAATAACTACTAATGTTTGCCAAGTTGAGCCTATAAAAGAGGATGTTTTCTAGGATACCTTTCTAAATTAAAGCTAATGAGAGATGATATTGTTTAATTTCAAAATCTGTCACAGTGTGCCTTATGCAGTATATTTTTAACTTCCTGTGTTAATATAATGGTTCATGGATGTAACATTTATGCTCTGTAACACAAAATTTGTTTGAGAAAGTGTTTGCATTAGGTATATTACAATATTAGACTTTCATTCTATTGCTTTAATTCCACATTCTCTTTTCTTACAGTCACTCCTTCTCAATTTATGGCTTTCCAAGGAAAAAGATATTCTAGACAAACCAGATTCTGTCAGTTGCCTTCACACTATGCTGTCACTTCTGAGCAAAATGAAAGGTGAGATGTGCATTTCAAATACTTAAATGCAACTGTTACTATTATTAGAAATCTACTACTCTGACTAGCCTGTATTATCAGTTAGGGTTTTTCTGCCTCACAAATTACGTACCAGAACTAAGTGCTGCATGTTTATGGACTAACTAAAAATACAATAAAAATCTGAAGAGTGCCACAGTTGAAGGCCTGTTTCATGCCTTGTATTTTCACTCAACGCTAAGTTGTCACAACTTCTATTTGGCACCAGAAGGCAGCTGTCCAGCTCGCTTTCCTCACATTTTTGGGATGTACAGTCCTGTCTCTACTTGGTGCTGACTGACTCTCAGATGTTCCTGAGACACTGTTATTCTAGCAGCATTTGTATATTAAACATCTCTGTAACTCGAGGAGTACTCTGTAAAGTCAGTTTGCCATTATTGGGGGTAGGTTGTACATATAAATGAATATTGATTCTCCTACCTCACACAGAGCTGCTATGGGTAAGTCTGTGCCAGGTTCCCTTATATATACTTCACCATAGGGGCACCATTATCAGTTTGACACTGAAAGCATGAATAAGCTGCTGCTGCTGTCTGAATAAATTAATGCTGCTGAACACGAGGCAGGCTGAAGATAGACAGTTTGAATGCACGTAATGTGGTATCTTGAAATCACAAAAGAAGCTGTCTGCATTGTGAAGTGTCTTTTTGTACTATTCCTTAGATCTAGTAAGCATACAGCAGGTTTGCTATCTAGTGATCTAGATCTACTGTCTGTTTCCTACAGATGAATTTTGGAGAATGAGTGATTCACTTTCCATTTTCAATTGAAGTAGAATGTAGAAATTGTACAATGTAGAAATTTTGTGCTGCATATATAAAAAATGATAATGTAGAGTTATTGGAAACATGTAAAAAAATGATAATGTAGAATAATTGGAAATTGCTCCTACTACAAGCTGTATTAATTAGTGCTGGTTTCAGGGTTGGTTGCTACTGTACTAGTTTTAACACCTAGTGATCCAAGTTGTTTCCTGCAGTCGCTATAGATGAATCGTGGGACACTCAGTCGGTTTCCCCCTGGTGGCAGCAAATGCGCACGGCCTGTGTTCAGTCTGAAAATAACGCAGCTGCCTTGCTGTCTGCTCACGTTGGACACTCTGTAACTGCACAGATAATCGACAGTGTGACAGAGAAAAAGGTGAGTCGTCTGGGACCTGCTCCTTCTATTTTATTTAATATATCAGTTCGGTGCAAATTGCTGTCTTTGTAACAGAAGAACATCCTCAGCGTTCATTTGTTGCCATTCTAACACGGGCATAAGCATGCCATCCTGCAAGCCTGAAAATTTGCATTTGAACTTAAAGAATATTATGCTGAGGTGAATTAATGATATATTGAAATCATTGACAAAACATATTTAAATATGTGATGGAAACTGTACATTGAGTTTTTCTCGTGATAGCAAAGGATGCTGACAATCTTAAAGCCTACACAGCTTCCACATAAATTTAAGTGCACTGAACTTTGGGTGGTAAACCTGGTTTAACACGTTCATGTGATTTTTTTTTTAATGTGATTTTATTTTTTTAAGCATACTGTTAAATTTTTATAGGACTTATGTTACTATCCCTTCTTAAGGTGATGGGTGTTTGGTTTTCTTGGCAATATCTTCACAAAACTGTGATTAAGACTGTGAAACTGCACAGCGTTGCAATTCAAGATGGAAAATGTTAGTCCATTTCTAAACAGTATTGGGCATATGTGTGTTTTACTACAGATTATATGGGGCTTAGGTGATATGCAGTCTTGTAAATAGAACCTTGGTTTGGTTTGGAAGAGACCTTAAAGATCATTTAGTTTCAACCCCAAATGATGCCGTGGGCTAATGGACACTTTCCATTAGCCCAGGTTGCTGAGAGCCCCATCCAACCTGGCTTTGAACACTTGCATGGATGGGACATCCACAGCTTCTCTGGGCAACCTGTGCCAGTGCCTCTACACCCTCACAGTAAAGGATTTTTAGTATGGTGGTAGGATGTGGAAATATAGGTGGATTATTCACACATGTAGCAAAGGTGTATAGAGTGAAGGATTTAAAAGGAAATATTTTTGAAGGGATTCTAAGCCACTTTTTGACTAAATAGGAAATTATAAAGGTAAGATGATCTTTTAGATTGTTTTATTCCCTTAGGCTTTTATTTAAGGATCTGTGCATCTTTTGAGAAATGCGAGATCTTAACCTATCTTTGCATAGCAGTTAATGCATATTTTGAACTAAATTATTCTTTAAAAAGCAGTAAGCCTTGGGCTATAGCTTTAGGTTATAATTTTTTTGTAGACAAAACTGTGCTGCTTTAAGTGAACAGACCTAAATCAGTTCATATGTTCTGTTAGTTTTCCCAAATAGTTGTAGGTTCAGATATGGAATCCTGGGAAGCACTTTCCCTTGATACTGAATATTGGAAGCTTCTGCTGAAACAGTTAGAGGATTGTCTGATACTTCAAACACTACTGCACAGCAAAGTGACCAAAAGGATAAAAAGAGTTTCATCACTCCAGACTGAGCCTTTGGGCAGGCTGTCTGTAAAGAAATTGCTTGAAGCTGGAAAAGGTACATTTTTTTCTCTTGGAGACATTGTTAATTGTCTTTCTAATAGACTTCTGAGCCATCCTTACCTGTGTAATGATGTACACTGCACTGGAAATTGTTCTACTGGCTACCATTCTTAATTAAAAAAACAATGCACATGATGTAGAATAGTGCTTTAAAGTTGTAAAAATGTATGACTTTAAAGTTCTTAAAATGGTAGAGTTATCCTTATGTAATTAAAGGTAGTAGTTAAAATTCCTGTGTTTTTTCTTGTCCTTAGATTCTGAATCATAATCTGCAATACATTGGCTATACCTCATACTTTTTTTTTTTCTTCTTTTTTTAATATCTTAGGAGGTATTGCTGACACTGTAGCGAAGTGGGTTTTTAAGCAAGGCTTCAGTCCTCTTGTACTGAATTTGGCTCAATACAAAACCAATACAGATAGTACTGAAGAATCTGTAGAAATGCATAATAACCTTTTTCTTGAGGAACCAGAAGCAGATGCAGGCTTGGAAACAATCCTAGGTAAGAAAAATAGCATGAATTTTTCAAATTATAAATTTCTGCCAGAGGTGTTTTAGTTGCTGCTTTGTAGCAGAAATTACAGTGGAAAGAAGTCTCTCTTCTAACTTCAGATTTTCTTCTTCTAGAGCTGCTGCAAGTTGCATATCAGCAATTTCCATGTAGTCTTGAAGTGGATGTACTCCATGCACATTGCTCTTGGGAATATGTAGTGCAGTGGAATAAGGACCCAGAGGTAAGAGAAATTCATTTGCACGGAGTAATGAGTTCATAAAAACATGAATTGCATGAACTGACTTTGAAAGCAGTTACTAGTTATGATTTTTCTGTTGTAAGTGGTAAGCAGAAACTGAATTGAGAAGATGAATGTAGGTCCTGAGGCTGAATGGCACCTCACAATGCCAGGACTATCAGACTCTCAAAAGTGGAAGTGTGGAAACTGGGTAAAAAAAAGTAAGCAGCTTGAAAAAGGATTTTGACTGTATTTTGTGCAAGTGTGGAACAGTTTAGGTACTGTAAAATAGTGGTGAACTTTTTCTCCATTCTAGATATGCTGAAAGAGATCACAGAATACTGAATTTTTTAGACTAGAATCCATTCTATTTAAGGAGGAGAGGGATTTCTTGAATGTTCTTGGATTCTCTGGCCACTGCTGGGAATTGTCAGAAAAGATAAAAATTTTCTCCTTTTCTGCTGCTGTCCTATAGTTTCTCTAATGGAAAATGTTGTCCTAAGTTCAGATGATATTAAAACTGAAATCAACACTCTTTAGATCTGTGCAACATAACTTGCTGTAAAATAGAACTTACTCCATCATAACAAAATCGAGAAAATTTAATCTATCAAAAGGGAATTTTGTATTTGAAAAATGACTGTAGTCATTGGAGGTGCCTTTCAGCAAAGAGTGTTAGCAGTAGATACATTAAAAAAAAAACAAACAACCAAAAAAACCCCTAAAATTACAATACTGAAACAAACTTTGCCATGTGCCCATGGTGTTTGTCAGATACGGGTAGAGAAAGTTGCAATATCAGTAAAAGTTACAAGTTTTATAACTCTCAAAATAGTAGCTGTAGGATAATCTACCTGGACCCTTTAAGAATTAATAATTTACATTTCAAACAAGTTTTGAATAATGTAATGACTTGTTCTTTTACCTTTTTTTTTTTTTACATAAGGAAGCATGTTTTCTCACAAGGTCTATAGATCATCTAAGATGCATCATTAATGCTCACGTTCAGCATGGTAAGTACAAAATTATTATTAATAATTAATTAACCTTTGTTGAAATTGTAAAATGAAAGAATGGATGTTTGTTGACTGGAGAAAATGTATGCAGTACAATAAAAAAAAACAAAGCACCCCAAAACTTTCTGCTGGCATTCAAGCTTTTGTTTTTCACAATGAGTTTCCATCAGAACTGTGAAAATAAGTTGGTTAGATAAAGTCAATATGTTTAACTAAAAACATTTTAAAATAAAATTGCTTTGAAATGATTTTTTATTTGTATTTAAATAGTGAAACATGTCAATTGCAGTAATTATTTTTCATATTTTTTTATACCCTGTTTTAATGAATGTGATGACCATTTTCTTTTTTTGTAGACTATTTGTGTATGCAAATGAGGTGCACTCTTTCTGTGTACCTACAGTGTATAAGCCAGTCTGCATAATACAATATTTTTAACCAATGATTTGTTGCACTTGTGACTGTATTTCATCACCAAGGGAGCCTCCTCCTGAGAAATCTAACTTCTAAGTATAAAGCAGTGAGGATAACTCACAAATCCTTCTTGTTTCATTCACCATCTTGTAAGATCCCTTTTCTATTCATGTGGAGTTTAGGAAGTGTGTGATTGTTCCAGGTATCGCTCTGATGATGTGGAATACATTCATAGTAAAAAGGCTTTCTTCAGCTACATATCTCATGGACAAGGTGAGTGCAGTATTGGGACAGTGTTTTTGAGGCTGTGCTTTTGTTTTTAGATGAAAAGTGAGACTAGTATTTCTAAACAATTTTATAAACAATGTTTTGTTTTTTAAAAGTATTTGGAATATCATTCATTTAACCATGGAAACCCCCCCTGTTTATTTGCTTTATGTAGCTAACTCTTGAAATTGATGACGAATGCATGTTTTAAAATACCAAATCTGTTGAGTGATCAGCTGTAGGCAGCTGATCAACACTGGCTGATGTGTACTGAAACTTAAATGCACTGTTGGTTTGTAGTTACTAAATGAGAAGTATTTGTGAAACAGTTTTTATTTCTGTTAGAAAACAACAAACAGCTTGAAGTGTTTTCTCTGTGCCTATTTCCTGTTAAGTTACTACCACAGGCAGCAAATTTTCCTAATGTTGGTCCAAGGTTTGCACATATAAGCTCTAACTCTGCAAAACACAGAACACTTGGTGGATGCTGTTGAGCACTTTTAACTATTGCTACTATTCTAATTCAGCTTTTGTTCTAGTATGTAGCTTGTTTACTTTGAATTTTAGCAGTCTTTTGTCCCTCCTAAATTTCAGTTTTTTCATGCTAATAACTAGGCAGTGGATCTCTTTACTGGAAGACAGTTTAGGAAGAGTAGTGCTAGTAAGTGATAGATCTGTTTAAATTGTGTGGGGAGAATCTCCCTGTTGCTTTGCCAGTGCAGCAGCAGCTGAGTGTTTTTCAGCACAAAAGTCAAGATGCAAAGAGAAGTGTTGACAATGATTAATTCTCAAGGTTTATGTTATCAAAGCAGTAGCAGAGCTTCCAGAAAAATGGAGTTTCCGTATTTGTTGGCATTTAATCAGTCCCAAAATCGACAGCTGAAAGTTGTCTTGAATTCAGACTGTGAAACAGCATGATGGATCCCTTGAATTTGAGTTTAAATAGTCCCATAATTTGGGACCCTGGAATCTCACTTCAGCTGTTGTTCAGACTCTGCCATGATTTTGTAATCGTTAACTTTTATGCTGTGCTATGGAATAGAGAACTTCCACTTCCCTGTATGAGCTTCATCATGTGCAGCACTGTAGAAATTGGACCTCGTAGTAACATCCCTAAACAGAATATGATTGAGGTGTCACTTCTGAAGAGTTCAGATGGGAAAAGCATGGAAACCATGTAATAACTTGCTCGTTAGATCTTATCCATGTCAGTGAATATGGTGGAGTGTTCATTCTTCCTTTCCTTTTCCCTTATTCCCTAGTGTTTCTTTCTAATATCACACTTGGTGTTACAGCTTTAGTTCTGTATTCTAGAAATCACTGGGAATGTCTTAGCTGTCTTTAAGATTTGGATGAGGACCTTGGGGCCTTATTTCTAATCCTGGGGTTTAAGAAGGATGAACTAAATATGGCCATCAGTGATGTTAATTTCTGTACAATCTGCATCAAATCTTTGGTTGAAAGCAAGATATGCGACATGCTGTAGTGAACTATTTTCTCATTTTGTATTAGGAAAATAGTATTAAAAGGTTAAAATGTGGGTAACAGATATTACAATGAAAATTACTTAGTTATGATGAATTTTTTTTTTAAACAGGTTGGAAAAGCTCCAAAGGACAGATTATGCAGACGGGCAAGTAATACTACTTTTGCCTAAGTGGGAAGAAATAAATAGAAATCCCTAAATTTAATGCTGACAACTGATGTGATCAGGAAATAAAATTTACTAGATGAGATTACTTGATTCAGTCTTGGAAATACAGTACTGTAAATGGCTACATTTAACTTTATTCCAATTTTTCATGTTATTTCTAATTCTTTGTTGTACTTCAGTGAGTATTTGTTTATATTTATATATAACAGGTTAATAAACTGAGCCAAACTTTGTGTTTTATGTTAACAACTGTCTTCTCAAACATACAGAGCTAATAAAATCATGTTTCAATTCCAACTGAAACAATTTAGATCACACTGTTTGTTAACAGGACGTAGGTATGAGTGACACAGCGATGACAGCTTTCCTTGGCTGCTGTTCAGAACTTCTGCAAACTTTGCTGGAGGTAAGTTTTTATTTTTCCCATAGAAAGTCAGGAACTATTGGATTCACATTTGATTTTAAAGGCTATGGTTTTACCAACTTCAGTACCGTTCAGTTCAGACAAATATTAATGAACTTTTAGACGATAGGAAATTTTCATTTCAGTGCAGAGAACTTGTGGTTAAAGCTGTGTCCTTTGGGGAGAAGGCCAGTATAGATAACATTTTGTGCATGACTGCTTTTCTGTGTTGCTCTGGCAGGCAGATGTTACTAGTGATGAAATGCAGGCTCCTGTCTTGGACACTGAAGATGCCTGGGTGTCAGTAGAAGGACCAGTATCCATAGTAGAACTCGCCCTGGAGCAGAAACGCATTCACTACCCACTAGTGGAACACCAGTTTGTGTTGTGTACTGTCTTATACGCCATCATGAGGTTTTCCCTGAAGAGTGTGAAGCCTCTGACGCTGTTTGATAGCAAGGTATGACTTTTTAAAGAATATATTTTCATATTGCTATCCTTCTTCTTGGTCTCTATAATATATGCTAGCTTTCACTCTTTAAACAGTTCATAATTTTATGAAAGATGCTTAGTCCACTGTGGTGCATTAATGAAGTTGTCACCAGAATTCAGAATGAGACACAAACTTGGTGTGTTTCCTTATGAATAAAAGATTTGTAGTGACCTTAGATGCATGAAGATCAGCTCTTTAATAACTAGCTGGCCTGAAAATACTGCATGTCAAGAACACTGGATGGCAGGTTTTTCTAGTTGCTTTGAGAAGTGCCAGATCAGTGAAAACACAAATATTTAAAGGTCAGAAATGTTATGTTAGTGTCACTGTTGTATCCATTATTGCTCATGATTATTTCAGAATTCTGAGCATCTCAAAGTGAATAAACAACTTGTCATTTAACCCATATAAACCACTTACAAAAAGTCACTGCACTTAAAATGCAGTATATCTACAGTCAGAGCTTGACCCTGATACAAAGCAGGTACCAGAAATTGAGCTTTCCTCCTCCTCCTAGCTTTACCACACTAGAATTTTAAGAAAATCAAAACACAAAGTGCTTGTGTACACTGTCATTTAATTCCTGCTGGGGAGAAAATGATTTAATCCTGTAAGACAGCATGGATTTCTTAATGATTTCCTGAAATTTAATAAATGTAGAATATTGCTCTCCTTTTGCCATAGGTTCTTGTTTGTCTGTAAACTGATGAATATCTGAGTCTGGTTACCATTAGTCAAATTCCATTGGTTTTATACATTTTTCTTTTTGCTTATCTGTTAACAGAAGGCATTTTACTACTTTTTGTCATTTAAAAATGCAAAATTGGGTCCTGTTCCTGTCCTATCTTTCTTTTGCACAGCTGCTGCCTTTTTTCCTTCACTTACTCAAGATTTCCATTTGCTGTGTGAGCTTTCTGAGAGAATCTCTAACAGGTCTTTAGAAAATTTTGACTGATGGCTGAAACGGTGGTTAAAAGTTTCAAAGACTGTGTACTACCTAATTTGTGACAGGGCAAGTCACTAAGTAAACCTACACATTCATTACTGTCCTTTAACATAGCACTGGTACCAGTTTCCCTTCTGCCTGCAGTGGTGCAGAGCAGGACTTCCAGAGATATTTGGCATTGAGCATGTCACTGCTGGAGCATGGTGGGCTGGGACAAGGGCTACCGTGTTCCATCATTCAGGACTTTACCTGAAATTTGATTGACCTGTAGTTCAAATGACCTTACAATTAAGCAGTGTCAACTATACCAATAGGTAATACATAAAGTGTATATTCCTATCAGCTATTTTGCATTTCTTCCTACTTGACATGTTGGTGTAAAGTCAGGGACCAGGAAATATATCCAAATTTCAACTCCAGCTGGTGTCAGCTACCTAATTTAGTAGGCAGGTGGTTTTAAGTTTGAAAGGAAATCCTCGACATGTTACGATTGCATGAACAGAAGTTTGGATTTTTCTGTGGCTTTAACTTACAGTACTAATTTTTGTCCTCAAAGCAAAACAGAAGATGCAGTGCAAATTAGTAAGTGGGCTGCTTAGTATTAGATCAAAATGGATTGTTTGTATTCCCCTGTATCCCTGAAGCCTGTTTCTGGTTCTCAATTTTAGGGCAAAAATGCATTTTTTAAAGACCTCACATCAATTCAGCTGCTACCTAGTGGGGATATGGATCCAAATGTGTTATCCATACGACAACAGGTAGGTGTAAGTTTTGCACTCTAAATTCTTAAACTTATAAAATTTCAAATAATACTGAAGTAACCTGCAATTTTTGCTTCCCAGTTCTTGCTCAAAGTTGTGAGTGCAGCGGTTCAAACACTGTGTTCATCACAAAAGGACAAAGAAGTCTCAGAAGAGGAATTGTTTCCTTTTGAAAAGGGGAAGAATTGGCCAACTTTGGCTGCAGACCTGGCTCAGTATCTTCAGATCTCTGAGGATCTGGTCAAAAGGCATTATGTCTGTGAACTGTATAGTTATGGGATGGATCATCTCGGTGAAGAGGTAATAGCAGCTTTTAGAGTTTTTAAATTAGTACAACATTATGTCATATATTCTGCTAAAGTTACTTTTTCACTTAAGATGCCTGGAAGGGTTAGGCAGGATTTATCAAGCTCGACAAATCCCCAGGCTGAAAAGTTAGAGACTGTAAAAGTATTTTTTTAAGACCAATAATTACCCAAATTTTTCCTTTTCCCCCAGTGAGAATCTGTGTATACATGGAAACATGACAGGGAGTTATATGGCTGGTCTAAACCAGCATGGCCTTTTTTATTTTATTATATTTGATAGTTTCAAGAATTTGCTTTTTTTTTGCCTGTAATCTCTTTTAGAAAAGAAAAAAAAAAACTTAATACAAAAAAACCCTCCCCTTCCTTGAGGGTAAAACCAAACAAGAGATTATATGGAAGTTAGGAATATGTTGCTGAACTGTAAAACAGATCTTGTGCTCATGCTAATCACTGTGTAAAGTACAGAGCAATTCTCTGCCTTTGTTTTACCCTTCTGCTGCTCTGAGGCTCTGAATGTGTTTCATTACAGTAACACAGCACAAGAAACAGTATCAAAAACTATTTGTCCTTTTAGTATTGAGCACCTCATTTTGATACCATTTTTCAGGCCTCCAGATGCGTGAGCTGTGTCATGCTGAAATGGTTTCTAGTGCCTTACATTTCTGTTTCCAGGCCTTTCTTCAGGTGGCTGACAAAGAAGTGCTTGCATCACAGCTGCTCATCCTGGCTGGGCAGAGGTTGGCCTTCGTTTTACTCCATGGGCAGACAAAGGAGGGCATGGAGCTCCTCACTAGGCTTCCTCCAACACTCTGCACGTGGCTCAAAGCCATGGTAAGTTAAGCTCAATTTTGGAAAACAGGTTGATTTTTCAGAAGCTTCTGTTCATCAAGACAGAGATTACATCTCAATGGCTGTTTCTTAATCATAGAAACAAGGATTTGTTCCCGATTTTCCTCATGCAAGCTCTGTTTCAGGGAGGGTAAAGCAGTTTCGTGGGTCAAAGCATCAGCTTAATTGTTTATAAACCTAAGCAATCCGTTTTATGCAAGTCCTGGAAGGCCAATCTGCAAAATTACTCCAACGCTGTGTTTACTCTGTTATACAGGACCCCAAGGAACTTCAAAATGTAGACGTGCCAATTGCAACAACAGCGAAGCTGGTTAACAAGGTCATCGAGCACCTGCCGGAGAACCACGGGCAGTACAGCCTGGCCCTGAACCTCATCGAGGCTGTGGAGGCCATCCCGTCGTGATCTGCTGCACAGGGACAGTGCATGGTTTTACACAAAGAGGCTGAACCTTACAGGGGAAACTTCCATGTAGCTCTTGTTAAGCAGTGAAAAGAACAAATGCTCCCCACCCCAGAATTTCGGAAGGTAATTTTAAATTGGAGTATATTTTAAATTCTGCACTAGTACGAATATGTTTAGTTCCTAGTACACTTGTCAGTATCTGAACTGCTTTGTTATTTATTTCTGACTTGAGTGCTTTATGCGGTTGTTTGAATTGGGTATATTTGACAGCAGTTTTAGTCTCTTAACAAAAGCACATCTCGTGAAATTCTGTATTTCATGCTGGCAGTAACTGCTGCAGTTTCAATGTTCCATGTATGATTTGTTTCTCAAAAGAAGCTTTAGAATTAGACCCAAGAAGAACTTCAGTCTCTGAAGTTACCATGTAAAGCCAATACTGCTTTTTCTGAAGCTAGAGCTGGTGTTGGGCTCATGCCTTGTAACTGCATTACATGTGAGAATGACAACTGCACTAGACATAGGATCAAATGTGCTGGGGCCTCATACAAAGGGAGAACAGCCTGGGAAGGAGAATCCAATTCTCCAGACATGAATATGGACTCATCTTTTAGTCTGGATCTCCCAGTATTGTCTCTAGGCTGCTGGGCTTCAGCGAAAACTGGATTTACATCCCTCTCCATTATTATTAAGCTCTGCTGAGTTTAAGTAGGTCAAGGAATGTCTTACTGTAAGATTGTTCCTCCATCCTATCACTGTAGAAGATGTAGTATTGCTATCAATCTCTGCACATGTTAACTTGTAGTCAAAAATGCTTGAAAAGTTGATCCAACTTCTCTGAAGATCTGTAGTACTGAGTACTTTAGCCTTAAATAAACACTTTTATTGACGGTACCTACAGGGAACCACATAGTGAGCATCTTCACTATTGGAGTAGAATTGAACATGATTATTTTGCATCAGTTACTGTTCACTGCCTGAAGGAAGCCAGGAGAGAAAAATTAAATTGGTGTAAACTGTTTTTGTCTTGAAGTCGGCTGAAATTAACAGCTCTGTCTTGTAACCTGCTCCTCTTGCATTATGTGTAAGAAACATTCATAATATTCTGCCTTGCTGGAGACAGAATTTAGAATTTGGTCTTTTTCCTTCTGAAGTATGTGCTGCTGTCATCTAAGGATTAGACTTCCCCCCACAAAAAAGGTTATGCAGGTGGCTTATTCCATACAGCCTCCTTCATCTGTTCCACATCCCCACTTCCTATCCTTGCACTCCTGATGGCAGCTTCTTGATTTAATACCAAATGTTTGACTTCCTGCAGATGGAGCAAAGAATAGCAGGAATTCCAGTAAAAGTAAGTGCCAGCCCTGGTCTATGTTCTGTGTACTTCTCTACTGACTTCCGTAACTGAGGGTAAAACAGCTGTAAGGGAGAAATGGGAGATGGCAATATTGTACAGGTGACTTGACCACCTTGCCTGGCAGCACTTCATACTTAGGCAGAAAGGAGGAGGCTTGAGATTTGGTCATCGTGGAACCCGAGGAGAACCAGAAGTGCTTCTTAGCTGCATTACATTCCTTGATCCTGGTACAGCTGTGTAAAGGATTTTACTGTAACTGAGTATCACATCAGAGCCGACACACTACGCCAGTCAAATCTGTAATGTATTGTAAGTAATACTCTGTATATAGTGCTATTTTGTGTCTAATTTGCTGTGGATTTGTGTAAATTGATTAAATAAAATTTGAGGTTTCATTGTGGTTTTTTCCTTCTTTTTTGGGAATGGTGGTCATCACCTTTTCTTCTGTTTTTACAAGAGTACACACTCCAGTGTAGCGGGGTTCTCTGGGGTTCTGCAGAACTACCAGCTGACAGTATAAAAGTTATACAAGAGCTGGTTTATGGGGGAGTTTCACTTAAATGGAAGTGCTAAGAACAAGTAAATCAGTCAGTTATTTTTAACCACCCTTTTTATTAAGCTGGAAAGTGATATACACAAGTAGGTGTGTGTATATATATATATATACATATATATATATACACATAAGGTTCCCCAAAATACATGATACTTCTGCTCAGGCTGGGGCTCAAGCATCTGGTTCTACAGGTTTCAGTATGCAGACCTGCTGGTTAGCCATTGCTATGTTAGACTTCCATACTCAGGACTTGGGAGCAGCTTGAGCACAGACATTTTGCCTTCATGTGCTCCCTTTTCCAGCAAGGACGTTCAGGCACCGTGGGCAGGGAGTGCTTGAGGAGTCGGAAGTGTATTTCCTGCAGCGAGGACATTTGGCTTTGGCAATTGGTCGGGCTATAACTTTATAGGAAGATTGTTCACAGATGTCACCACCTGTTAAAGGAAGTGTTATTGCTGAGAGAGAGGCTGTAGCTGTAGGTAAAACTCAGCTGTGCCTATAATGTGAACACCAAGTATGTTGTAGTGCAGGAAAGAACGAGCCTGTCTGGAATAGTTCTCTTACCTTCCAAGTTAATCAGAAAGGTCCCTTTGGTGATGTTTGCATCTGCAGGTGTTTCTTTGGGTAGCTCGCTCAGCAGGGTTGTCTGGGAAGCCATCATTATCTCATTCAGCTGTGAATCAGTAGAAGTTTCTTCAGCCTGCAGTGCCTAGGGGAGAGAGGGAACGTTCAGACTTGCAACCTGTTTTTGTTCCTTCTGCTAGAAGATGTTAAAGCAAAAATAAATTGCTATGTATGTGATTGTCAGGGAGACAGCACAAGTTTGTTTACACACGTGTCTAAATATGTGTATATCTATAGTTCTGTAAAGTCCAGCACCCAAACTGGCATCTACCCCTGCAAACTCTAAGATGCTCCATTCTATAAAACAAATGCAAAACCATGGTTCCTACTCAGAGTGGATGATTTGAACCAAGAGTCTAATTTCTTTACTCCTGCCAGGAGCAGGAGTACAGACTTGAACTGCAGTGTAAAGGTTCTCTCTGTAGTTTACTTTGACCCTCACATCAAGAAAGCAGATAACTTTGGAAGAACACTGGCACTAGCACAGGTGCTTTAAGGAGGCCAGTCACTAGTGGTGTAGCCCAGGGGTCAATATGGGGTGCAGTACTTTCTAATCTATTCACTAATAAGCTCGGTGCTGGGGCAGAGCACACCCTCAGCAAGTCTGCTGCTGACAGTGCTTCAAGTAGGGGCTGACACACCAGCTGGCTGTGCTGTCAATCAGAGGAACTTCAGTGGGATGGAGAAACTGGCTGGCAATCTCATCGAGCTCTGCCCCAGCTGGCTGGAAAGCTGGTGGCCAAACAGCTGACCATGAGCCAGCATTCTGCTCTCCCAAGGGGGAAGGCCAGCAGCATTCCGCAGTAGGATGCTGCGTTAGAAAGAGCACTGCCAGCAGGTTGAAGATGATCCTTCTCCAAGAAAACACAAACCCACTTTTTACTGTGTGGGTGGTCAAACACTGGCACAGGTAGCCCGGAGCAGTAGTGGGGTCTCCATCCTCAGAAGTATTCAAAACCCAACTGGACACAGTCCTGGGCAACTTGTTCTAACTAAGCCTGCCTGAGCAAGGGGCTCGGGCTCTACAGGCTTCCAGCAGTCCCTTCCAACCTCAACTCTTCTGTGGATTTCTGGCAAGTAAAAAGCAGAAGAAAGTTTACAGAAATTAGTATTTTTCACACAGACAACACTGTTCTTAGTTGCGTTTTTTACCTCCATTAATTCAAACAGCAATCCAGGCTCAATTACAATGATGACTTCATATTCCAAAGCATTCTTGCCAGAGATGGACCCAAGGAAAGAGTCTCTCATTGCACAAGCACCTTCTATTGCTTCCTCAATGCCAGGCTTCTTCCATGCTGAGCTTGCATTAATCCAGCCAGTACGAAACACACCCTCTGAGTCTTGAAAGCAAAATAAAGGAATTCTTAGTTTATTCTTTCTATTCGAGTGTCTATTAAATGAATAAAAAATAATGGCACATCTCTGTATTTGCATTTCTTTTAACTGTGCAATTAAACAGTGCACTAAAAGAACTCTTTAGATACTGTATGTGCTTTACCTTTCTTATAAGGGATGTGCTGGAAAACCTCCTCTGCCAAGTGAGGAAGGATTGGTGCAAAGGACCGGACCACTACATCTAAAGCCTCCGCTAGCACGGTTTGACACGAGCGACGCTTAGGATCTTTTGCTTCTTCACAATAGAGCCTGCAAGACAGCCATGAAACTGGGAAAGTATTCCTGTGTTCATGTCACTGTTCCTGCTCAAGAGCCACATTTCCAGGACAGCCATGAGAGTACAGAAGTCTGACCCTAAGAAAAGCTTCTCTTAAGAGCCCTTCCTAGGCAAGCGCAGTGGGCTACAGACAGGACCATCTGCATATACAGCCACATTTGTCACAGGAAAGACCATTTTGTACCTGTTAATTTGTACAGAGAGAATCTGTCATCAGGGAGTTGAGCCTGCAGCTGTCAGCCCTTTGTTCTGGTTCAACTGTAAAACTTGGCATTAGGGATTTTTTTTATCTCCCCCCTCTACCACCCTTTACTGACATTCTGGCAACTAAAGACCAGTATAACCCCCCATCTCCTACCAACATGAAACAGCCCTTTCAAATTTACAAAGGTATCTGTCACACCCTTGGGATTTTTTACTGATTGAAAAAAAACAGATAAATGCATTCAGTTGTCCAGGTAAATGCTAAAAGCCCTTCCCCCTACCTTCCCAAGTTCAGATGTACACCCTTCTGTGGAGAAATACAGATCCAATATTATCTTCAAATATTTATTTGGTTTTAAATGTGTATGTTTGATTACCTTTTAAAGCCATCAGTACCCCCAGTGGACAGAACACTGAAGCACAACGATGACAAACAGCTGAGAGCAGCTGAGCTTTCACAGGGAGCTGGAGTGCACTAGGGCACAATCTCAGAGGTTCTCTGAGATACCTGTAGTCACTCAGCATTCACCTGCAATGTTACTACCTCCATCTCAAACCCATTAACGTGTTTTCTCCCTTTTGAAGGCAGCAGGAAGGAACTTACCTGTCTTTGATTACGCTGAAATAGAAGTTAGACAAGTTTCTGGAACAGAATGCTTGCAGTAATCGGACAACTTTGCTAAACTCATATTCTTTGTATGCGTCTGTAACCTGGGAGAGGGAGCAGAGGCCAGTAAAAAAAGCATATTGGTTTCCATCACATGGCACATAATGACAGCCCCTGATAAACCCAAACTTAGAGAAACTGTAATCAGTGACACAAAGTCTGGGAGAATCTTCTTTAAAAGGTTGTTGGAGAGGAAAAGCAATATTAATTCAGTTAATGATTAGGCCAAAGAAATAATTTCAATTTGAATTTGAGGGGAGCGAACCAGGGGAACCCGAGGAATTATGCCCATAGTTACAGCAGAATGGTTCTGAGTGACAGAAGTGACAAATTTCTGGACTATAGCAGATTTCCAAAGCTCTAGAATTCTTTGGATTTGGCTTTTTATATCCTTTTTTAGCTATTTCTAGAGACTTCTAATTTGACACCTTGGGCAGGGGTGGGGAGTGGAAAAAAACAGTTGATGTCAAAACCAAGTTAAGAATGTTAAAACAAAGCCTTCCTCAAAAGCTGAAATGGGCTTGAAGAGAGCACACACTGCATCTAAGAATCCTCTGCGGTTGTAATCTGCCTACTTGACACATAATCTACTTACAGACTTAAAAGAGTTTTCCCTAGAGGTTCTAACCAGTGAAAAACAGTACACACACATTTATCTAAACACAATTTACCCCTACCTTGTTGCCGTACTCATGCAATAAATGCAGCATGTACTGATCTACTATGTACATCTCTGAAGGGGGGATGGAATCGGTCTCTGGATTGAAGCCTTCCAGGTTTCCCAGCATGAAGCGCAGTGTATTCCGGAGCTAGGAACAACCCAGAAAAATTAAACACTATTGGTCTGCACTTCAGATGAAAAGCAAAATGCTCATATTCTATGAAGAATTAACTATAATTGGCTACTTTTCAAAATGACTGTTTGAATAGTTACAAAAGCATGATGGAGAACATATGCCAAAAGGACCTACAGAAGAATAAAGACTGGCTGTTACCAAAACGTGCTGCAAAAATCAGTCCTTTTCTTAGTACACTCTTTGATCCACAGATTTGAGAAGCAGTAGTACCTCCCTAAATGAGTTTGGAAACGTTTCCTTCAGTCTAAAGCCTGAAAAGCTTTGCAGCCACTATAAGGAGGGCCTGTCATTAGAGTGATCAGCATTAGCATAGGTGGCTCTTACCTTGTTGATGTCATCTCTGGCAGCATTAAGTACCACGGGCCCAATCAGCACCTCCGTAAAAACATTGGATTCTGCCACCCACCAGCGGAGAACATCGGCACCATAGGGAGGATCCTTGGTGTGATCCTAAGGATGGATAGAAAGGCACACAACTGCTGGGGGTCCTGCAGCCTGGTGAGCAGTGCTGTGAGCTGCAGAGCCATGGAGTATCTCCAGCTGTAAGGGAACCAGAGGGATCACCAAGTCCAACTCCCTGCTCCTCGCAGGGCTACCTGAAACTGTGTACGTGTGCCCAGAAGGCCACTGTGTTTGGAGGCCTTCACCCTCTTTTTGCAGGATTTACTGTTCAGCAGGACTACAATAGATACTTGCAGCAGTCTGTGTTCAGGCAATTCTGGAACCCGGGTGAGTTGAGATAAGCTTTTGTGGAGTTCTGGGTTGTTGATGTGTTTATCATTAAAATAGCAACATTAATATCTAACACTATATACTTTTTTCTTCCCCTTCAGACTGTTTTCAACACTGAAAATGGATTCTGCCCTTTTCAAAAGAATAGGAGCAATTGTGTGTTTTAATGAATCAGATAAGTCTTTGCAAGGATAGATTCTTTTGTCAAGAGAGTTGCAAAATCTGCTTTGCAGCCTCAGAAAGAGCAGCAGCAGGACTGGAGGGGGTGAGGGGGAATCGGAGCATCACCTTCAATGCAACATTCCTGACCATGGAATGAAGTTTCCAGAGTCAGTAACAGTCTAGGCTGAGAGCAGACAGATTGCTGGGGTGCAACTGCTACATCTGACAGCTCTACTGCCAGGACCATCTTGTAGGTTTCAGTTTGAAAGCAAAGGTCAATTGTTTAAATTTTTTTTTAAATGTCCTCCCCCCCATTACTCCATCAACAGCATTGCCAGGTGTATTGGGTTTCTGTGGCCATGTAAAAAGGAACCACTCTACACCCTCTGCATAATTTTCTTTTCTTTTAGCATTTTCTCTCAGCAGAGAACAAAGATGTGGGGGTTTTGGCACTTCAGCTGAAGCAAAACAACTCAAGGTTTTCACTCCAGCCAAACAAACTGCAGTGTAGCCAAAGCCTTTAGAAGATCCTTACAGAGTTCTGCTACGAGACACCTGTTTAGAGACAACCACGCCACAGGACAGCTGCAGAATCTGGTTGTGAAAAACTGTAACTAGTGATTCTAAGAACTCAAAGAGTTTCACTTACTTCGCCTCCATTGATAACGACATCAGGGTCAACCACATTGCCAACAGATTTAGACATCTTCTCCCCTTTCTCACCAAGAGTAAATCCATGAACTACCAGAGTCCTGAAGAAAAGATTTTAGTGAAAACCAAATCCCAGTGAAATTCTGTGTTCAGAACAGATTTCTAATGAGGATATTCCTAAGTCGGAACACACAGAAACCCTCTATTTCAGTAAGCCTGAGGCTCCATCCGTTGAGTTCAACCAACCATGAATACACTGTACTACCTTCCAGGTACTGCAAACAACTTTATTTTCCTCATTTAATATTGCCGTGCAAGCAAGGGATTGTTTAGCTATCCAGGACACATGGATTTCAGATTTATTAAAGACTAAAGTATTATTTACTTGGTAAGCCAACACTTTTCCCAGAATTGTGCAGCCTTCTTGCCACTGATCCGCATTACCCTTCCCTATGCTCTTCATCTTCCAGGGGACAAAGAGTATTCCACAGCTCCAGCAGGAGATTAACACACAGTCATTCCAAATTCCCTACAGCCTAACATTCAATTCACAAGTCAGTGATTTTAGGAGCCTTTCACACTGCACTTCCCGCAAGAATCCCTTTGATTACGGGACTGGGAGAGATGGCAAAAAGCCAGACTTGTATTTGATAATGTAATACCTAAAGGACTGAGAAATAAAATATCTATTAAAATTATGATGGAAAAAAACTTAAACAGTGAATTCCTTCCAATCTAATCTGAAAAAACTTTATACTGAAAATAAAAGAACATAAATCAGATGCTAAGTAATGGTTTGATGTCTCTTGTTTATATACTGCTGTGCACCCTACCAAAAGCCTGATACTCAATGAAAGGAGTAACAACGTGTTTGCAATCCACACACTTACTTGTATGGTGCCTTTTTCCTTACTGCCACACTAGTTAATAGAGAGGATTGAAACCAGCCTCCCAGTTGGTCTTTTCCTTCAAGGTAGGTATCTGCTCTTTGCTCTGCACCTTCAAACCCAGAAAATTTTGTTTGAAATATTAGCCTGTATCTTCAAACAATTAATACACAAAATGTGATTAGTATAATTTATTCTGCTGTTTAAACTCAGTGGATAAGTCACTTTCATAAATGGTGTGTGGTTACTGAATCATGATACAAGGGATTAATTAATGTCACATTTTTAAAACAAAAAAACAAGACCCACCTCTCCCCCAAACCAAAATAATAAAGTACAAAAACAAGCTATCACGCTCAGAGTGCTTCATAAGGAGTTCAAAAAATACTTTCCAAGTACTCCTAAATGAAGTGAAGGACCCAAGAAAAGATCACATACTTTGGAATTAATAAAAATCTATGCCACAATCCAAAACTTCACAGTTTGGAATTACTCAGGACACAAACCACAGAGGTAAAGTGCTTGACCAGCCTGTGTAAGGCACAGCTATTTAGAGGAGACCAGAGAGCTTTGGCAGTGACTGCAGCTCACCCCTATTTCTGGTCACTGGTGTTCCAGGAAAATTAAAAGTTTCAGGAAAGGGTTGGGACAACATGGGAAACAAGAAAGCCTGTTGGGAGACAGAGGCATCTGGAGGAGCCTGGCTTGTTTAGCTTATCCGGGTGAAGGCTGAGTGGAAATATTATTCACTATAAATACACACACATAAAAAATAGGAATGCTAGGGAAGAATATCTGGATCTAATGAGTACTGTTGGCATCAGAGAAAAAGGGGCTACGAGGCACACAGGCTGGGTATTAGCTGACTCCACACTAAAACCAGAAGAACAAACCCAGCTATCATCCCCCAGGGTTGAGAGAGGACAGCAAAGTCTAAATGGCTTTACTGGTGGAATTGAGTCACTGTACAAAAAGGTACAAGACTTGTTGACTCAAGAAGTCTCTCCTTGTCCTAAGAAATCCCAGACAGGTCACCAGAGTGAGAACAGAATAACTTAAAACACAGCAGAACATGCAAGTCAAAGCCTACAAATGTGCAAAACCATACACATATTTGTCAGGAATTTAGTTTTGATTCCAAGTATTCAACCAAAAGTCTCTCTACTCAGTTTTTATCTACTAGCTCCTTTTATCCTCTTCCTAGGACCCCTGAGACAACTCTTCTTTCTGCTGCTGACACACTTAATTTATTTGTTTAACTTAATGGAAGTTTCGATATTTAGATCCATCCTGCAATAAAAGGAAGTTCAACATTACAAAGGTCAAGGCCATACAGAGCCAGTTAGCACAGGAAAAATGTGTGGGTGGATGTTATGGTTTTTAGCACATTTGCTTATTCATTCAACAAAATCTGCAAAGAGTTTGGGTTTTAAAAGTAGAATAAGTAAGGATTGGCCTTTATATTAAAAGACAGCAAAAATACTTGTGAGGACAAGATAAAAGAGAATGTTTGTGGTAAGGAAAACAGTAACATTGGAAAAATCTGTAAAAATGTGTTCATTATTTACATCTAGTTTGCTAGCCACTGGTTTTAGAGAGGAGAACTTTTCACGGAAATGCCAGTAGTTACAACTTAAGAGAAGAGTTTAAACAAACTGATTACAAACAACAACCTGTATTGGTCTTTTCTGACAGGAACCTGTACATCTGACAAGCTGGCTACTGTAGCTTGCAAAGTTAATGGAGGCCTGAACATTTTATCTCTGTAACACACAAACATGGGGTTTGCATATACAAAGCCTGCTTTTTAAATAGCTCCCCCACCTCAGTTTCATTAAAGTTGAGATTTTATATATAAATTAATTCACTGCCTTTTTTTTTTTTTGTAAATGGAAGAGTATGTCTAACAATCCTGAAGAGACTTTTCAGTTGTTTATTTTACACTGAGGTGTAGTACATAGGTCATTAAAGGGAATTAGAATTTATGATCCTTCTGGTTTGGATTTCAAGATTCCATATCTTTGATCTTACAGACTTTGACTTTTAGATTAAATGTATTTTATTTTAATGCCAGGAGTGAACCAGCTAAGATAAATTCAATGCTCTCAGTCAGCACAAAAGTTTAAACACTTAGATAGGCAAGCTGTAAAATAATCACATTCATTCAGTTAAATATTAGCCAATAAGATAGGGAAAAAAAGTTATGATGTTGAAAACTACATAACTGTGATATAAAACTATGGGTAAGAAGCTGTGTGACTTTTACCAATGGCAAATCAGATCACAATGGAGTCCAGTGTGCATTTTATATGAAATATTTTAAAAAATAATCATCTCAGGGTTGTAGTGCAGATGGCACTCTGTCCATGAGGAAAACGTCAAGACCCGTAAGGGAATTTTAAGACAGAAAAGAGTTCTCTAACATGGATGCTCTAAAAACAGCCACTGAAATAAGCACTATCAAAAGGCTGAACTTCAAAGCAAAAGAGCAACAAAAATAGTCCTGGGCATCATGGCACTGAGTATTCAAAATTAGCACATGCTTTTGAACAAAGTTGCTTTTACCACACTTTGTTTTTGGAGGTAGTGGATTAACGCTCTTCTACCTCACAGCAGCATTGTGAAAATGAATTTATTCATGTATGAGGCATTTGGACTTAAATTTTAACACTGCATAAAACAGTTCTTCAAAAAAAATATTTGAGGCATGTGTAGCAAGAAACAAACAGAATTAGCAGGTACAACTAATAAACTGAGTGAAAACAGTGTTAGGCAAACAGAGCATTAAGAAAGCAAAACTTCAGGAGCAGTGGGTTTTTCAGAGCATGTTGTACTTGTGGATCTGCTCTCAGTGGTGCCAGCAAGCAGCATTTATTTCACACATAATCTAGTTATAACTACAATTTTGTGTTTGTGACTGTGGGAGCCAAATCTTTGATCTTAGTAAATCACACCTTCCTACCTGCCACACTGCTGATGTAGAATTGTTTGGTTAATTTGTCATTTAGCTAGAAGTGGTACCTTAGACACACCTAGACTGAAAAAAGGAAGCCAATCATAATTTACTAAAACAAGAGCAACTTTAAGTCATTTCCATCAGAGCTATGCCAAGTCTCTCGTAGGAAGTGCAGCAGGGCAAGCATTAGAAATATGACTGTGCACGCAACCTACGATTTAGGCCGCTGAGCTTGCTGTCCCTGAGCAGCAATTCCTTTAACCTCATATAGCAAAATATCTCTCTTCTTCCTGTTCTTCACCCCCTTCCCAACCTGCCATATTTTCTGACAGCAACCTGTGTGGCCATCAGCTAAAGGGATGAATTTTGTCACAGCTGCACCTCATTTAGTAAGCTCGGACACAGCCGGTTCAAGTGCAGTGAAAACTCAGGCCCGAGTTCCCCGAGTCACAGACACATTGGAAATAATGACTTATTTTTGCAAGTTGGAACTGACAGGGAAATCTGTAACACCTTTAATTCCTGCTGGTGACTAACAGATCATTGATTTATAATTTTCAATAACTTGGGTTCAGGGCAGAGTGAAACAAATAATAGTCTCAGTTTTAGCCATCTCTTATATCCTCCAGTTGCTCTCAGTGACTCGTGCTGCAGAAGAACCACTGCCCCACAACCCTGGCATCAGAGGCAGCAACAACTGCTGTTATTGCTGACCTCCTACTGCAAAATTAACAGGCAACAAGTACAGGGAGCATGACAGCTTCCATATGCCTCTGTGCTTCCCTGAGTTTTAGCCATGGAAAGTTCTTCTTCCCGTTATGACATTCGCTACTCTAATTTTGGATTTCTCCATGAATTTCATCCATTGTTCTCCAGGAGTACTTTGGAGAAGAATACCATCAGTTAGCCTGTTCACAAGCCTTGCAGATTACTTTCATTGACACTGGAAGAAGTTCTGCAAAAAGTTTTAAAAGCTGGAGCATAGCGGGAAACAGAAGTCAAAACTATTAATTCAACAACTTCTCTTGCAAAGTGCATTTTTCATAAAGGGTAAATTAAAACAATAATTTGATATGAATCACTGAGACTGTACTTCTACTTCTGGCAGTGGCTGGGAGCCTCAATTACATAGAGAAAGGTAATGCAACTTTTGTGTCATTTATGAAGATAAAAAGGGTTACAAGGTCACACTGCTTGTCAGTCAGATCCCTGGCTTTTGAACCAGTGCGGCCACCCACTCATGTCAGACAGCAAAAGAAGATGCCTTACATGCACCACGTTCCAGCAAATTTCATGGAAAGATAGGACTAGGTAGAGAAGAGGAACTTGTAATGATTTCCATGAAAGAAGAAGTCTGTAGTGTGAAAGACCCAGCATTTATTAGACACTATAGAATCAACAGGGGAGCCTTACACAAATTAACAGTGAATCAAGAAGTCTCGATTCTGCTGTTCCTTATTAAAAGATGTCTTTCCTTTACACAGGATAAGAGGTAACTTTTGCAGGCTGAGGTGTTAAGCCCTTGAAGGACACAAGTGTGTAACTGTGCATAAAATACCACCACTTTGTTTTACCTTTCAAAATCAAATCTGAAACATTTAAAACTTCAATATATGTAAAGGTCTTCTAGAAAATTAATGTTTGCTGATGGTACTGTCGCCTGACCACGTTGCTAAGAAATAAAGCCTCTGGTACTAACGTGTTTTATAATTCAACAAGATTGTTATCACACAATTGTGTACAGAGGGTTTAAAGTCCAACAGACTTGATGTATGGGACCAGACTCCTCCTCTGGAAAGGACTCCTGACTCTGGACTATCCTCCAGGCAAGCAGTGCATATTTTATGTACTTTTAGACAAATATATATCTGCTACCTGCTGAGTAGCAACTACCAGTGGTAGGAGCTATAAACAGCTTATAGCAAGTATAAATATTATAAGCCACAATATACTACTTCAGTTACTGAAAGTAATCAGAAGTGAAAAAGCACACCTACACTTTTAAATTACAAAACTTAGACTCAGCAGCTGACCTCAGTCTTGTCCTGCTTCAAATAGCACACAGGAGCACAAACTGAAATATGTTACCTGAAAACGATTTAAGAGTTACCAACTAGCAGCAAAATATCTTTTGTGTCATAAAACATCTACACTCCAAACAAGTATGTTCTGATCAGAAGATACACTGTATGCCACATAGCAGAATCGTTCAGAGTAGAATATTAGAAAAATCTCAACTTTAATTACGCTGAAAATGAGTTTGCCAACATTAAATCCTTATCTTTACAAGCAAAAGCAGCTTTACAAGAAGTCACAACCAATCTGCTGCCGGCATAATTTGCCTCAGTTTTGCTGACACCAACACTGTCAGACAAAACAGTTGTATTTTGTTCTCCGAGTATTTTTAAAGAAAGATCAACATATTAATTCTGTACCTTCCAAAACATGAGCCCAGGAAGTTCCACTGTCAAACCAGATGTCTAGGACATCCTGTCCCTTGACATAATCCGAAACATCACGACCACCGGCCTATTGAGAGAACAATTATTAAATAAAGCAAATGGAATACTCTGTATCATCAGTGCTTTTCAAAGCTAGAAAAAAAAGCAAATTTGGTTTCTGGACCAGTTTGTACAGGCTCTGCTACCAACCTTGAGCGAACACAAAATAATTTAGATAATTATTCCTAATAGTTTTCAGATAACTACTGAAAAAAAACCAAAATAAGGCAAGGAAAAATTACAAATAAAAACCTCAAACAGCAGAGTAACACCATAGTTTGTGTGCTAGCTTAAGTACACAATTGTTAAAGTACAATAAAACATCAGGAAGAACTTAATAAAAATTCTAATCTATTTTGATGACAAAGATTTAATACATATTTGGGCTCATAATTTGGTTACTTAGGATGTCACCTAGGAAGGTGTTAGTTTGTCACCCAGGAAGGAGGACCTGAACTAAAGGGAGGGGAATGGAGATCTCTGCCCTGAATTAACAGCACAGATCTGACTGCATGTATTTTGCCACACTCAGATCTTACTTTCTGATTATTCTTTTCACAGGACACCTTCTCATGGGTGCACAAGACTGAAAAGGATCATGGGAATATATCAAGGTTTTCCATTATTTCCCATCACTCAGCTGTCTCGAGCACCTTCTGTGTTTGAAGTCGAAAGATTACCTTCGCTACAGCCTCTTTTGAGAGTAGTTGTTCAATAGGAAGGGTCCACCACGCATCTGTTCCTTGCTGCTCCACTACTTTGATAACATCTGTGACAGTTTCACTGGGTCAGAAAAAAGAAAAGAGGGGATTATGAATTGATGAGTTCATTGTATCTTTCTACAAGTATCCCAGACCCAAAGCAGTGAGACCAATACAGAGACCAAACTATTGGAACCTGTGATTTTCCAGCTTCTAATCCAGACAAGACTCCAGAGCTTTCTGCCTGCATTAAAAAGACTTCCTAGTTTTGCCTTCCACGATGGGTAGAGTTGTGTAAAAGATACAGAAACCCACATGGATTATAAACATCTTTTTCTGCAAATACTCAATAATCAGGTACTCAGAAAAGATGCCAGCAGCTTGAAAACTTTTAAAATCCATTTCACTTGCTATTCACCTTGAATTTAAAGAAACTGCATAACTATTTCCCCTTAAAATATCCGCTCTTTTTGACAACACGCTTATTTTTTTACTGGATAAAGACACCTCGAGAACTCATGGGAGAATGAAGTTACAAAATGTATATATATTAAGACTTCCAGTTGCCTGGATGCCCCCTTTTTAGCAATACATATTTTAAATTATAAAATATATATATAAAAATGTATTAAACCCAATAATGTAAGAAACTGAAACCTCTGTACCCAGCAGAGGGGTGATAACAAGCAACCATTCACTGTACACTCTGAAGGCAATCTAGGAGTTTGTATCACATAGCACCAGCCAGGACAAAGGTCCTTAAATAAACAAATACTACGGAAATAAGAAAAATAAAAAACCTAACTAAGCGTTTTTTTCTGATGTGAACAGATAAGGCAGCCACAAGGCATGCAGTTCTGCACACTATTTATGACACATTCAATCCCTGTCCCCAGCAGGTAAGGCTGTGGGGGATTGATTTTTAATATCACTTAATGCCAAGTCTAGACATAAATTAGGTATCTTAGAAAAAACCCCACACACTTTGTTTTGGTGACTCACAGAGCACTTACTGAAGAGATGATTTTTAAGACATCTGCTGTGTTTAAGGAGTACAGCAGATCATCATGACCTGCCAACATCAAACTAAACCCACTGTGTTACTCAAGCCACCAGAGTTTTGTTTATAACTCGAGAAATGAAGATTTAATCACTTAACTAACTTCTTGACACAGTATTGTGGAAGGGGAAAAAGTAAAATAATGGTCTGGCATAACCGTCTCGAAAACAAAAAGGCAGATGGTCCTCTTTAGTCATCACTTGATTTTGTATTTGGACCTCAGCACAATATTTTTTCTGCTCTGTTAAAAAGCTGAGCTCCATCACTAAAACTTTTAGTGGACTCTAACACAAAGAGTTAAAGAAAGAAAATCCGTGTTCTCCAAGAAGCTGTAGAACAAATCATTTCATGACAAGAGGTGCAACAGCAAAAAGAAAATGCAGTTTTGCTCTCAACTGCTCGAATTGCAATGATAAAACAACGATTTTATATTAATCAATCACCAGTTAATCAATTTACTTCTCAAAGTAAATTCCTGTAGAACATTTGAGCAGGTTTTCTGGAGAGTAAACCCCACCACCCAGTAACACTCACACATCAACAGCCAGCTAGCACACCACCACCGTTCTTACCCTTTCAGACCAGAATGGATGTCATTCACCTTCCAGTTTAATAATGACAGGACAATTTTTGGCTTGGTAATACATCTGCTAACATTTATCTTAGTAAAATAACACTGAGGAGCTCCAGTTCTGAATGGTATTGTTTCTTTTTAGAAATATTTGCACAGAGGCCTATATGCCTGTACTGTCAGTAGTGAGAGTGTTACTTCTCCACGACAAAAGCAAACACCACCACCAGTCCTGGTAGATTCCTGGCAGATAGCTGATATGTAATCCTTAGGTCTTGCTTCCTTCACACTAAACCTTCAAATTTAGAAAGCTCTCAGGGAAAAAACCCAAAACAAATAAGTCAAGGAGAAGTTTGTTTGTCTCAGCCTGGACTAAACTATCCCACTGAACTTCTCTCTCTCTTACAGGGTCAGTACCTCACTTTACACCCAGACCTTCAGTGACGACGCAAACCATAGCCCCTGGGGACATTTTAGAAAGAGCAATACACAACAGTATTTTTCATTCCTTGCCAACGTTTTTGATTCTTTTCAAATTCACTACCAGTGAAAGAAAGATGGAGAGGGACATTTTACAAGAGCATGTAGTGACAGGACAAAGGGAGATGGATTCAAACTGAAAGAGAGTAGGTTTAGATGAGATATTAGGAAAAAATTCTTTTTTTTTTTTTTTACACACTTTACTGAGGGTAGTAAGATACTTGAACAGGTTGCCCAGAGAATCTGTGGATGCCCCATCCCTGGCAGTGTTCAAGGACAAGCTGGATGGAGCTCTGAACAAAATGGTCTAGTGGAAGATGCCCCTGCTCATGGCACAGGGTTGGAATGACCTTTAAGATGATCTTTAAGTTCCTTCCAACCTAAACCGTTCTATGAGTGTATTTTTAAATACAATTATAGAAAACCAGTTGTCTTCAAATGAGTATTTTAAGAGCTCTCTCCACAGTCTCAGTGCCTTTCTGTTAATGGCCAAACCTTACTCATGGAACTCTGCAGCAGAAGACAAGAGTAGCTAAATTAAAAAGAAGATGATTTACCCTAAAACGTGTTTATTACCACATAAAATGTACATGTATGTTGAATGATTCATGGAAGACATAATCCAGTGCTCAGGTAATTACTCTGGTCTCACTTAGAGTCAGAAAAATTTTCTAATTAGGAGTCATACCCACAAATATTATGGAAAAACTACCAGCATGCCCCATAAACCAAGCAGAAAATTCAAACAGGAACTAAGCTTGTCTACCACATATCTTTTTTGTATTGCAAATATGCTTCAGTGGAGGGACATAAACTCTAGTGATGAATTCATTTTCAACCTATGCATTTTTAAAGCATTCAACAAGTATTTCATTATATCAGTGTTTGAAGGGATTTTTAAAAGGTGATAAATCCAGCTACAGACCAAAACTAGCAGCTTCCTTGGACAACATGTAGAAATATACTCTTAACAAACAAATTTTTTTCCAGCAACTGTCTGGATTCAGTTTGATCACAGCAGGAATTTCAGTTTGTCAGATATTCTAAACTTTCAGTAAAGGAGATACAGCCTGAAGTGCCACCAATTTTCTGACATTGCAACTGTTAACTGTAATGACACCTCCCCTCAGTGGAAGAGAAATGATTAAGGTCATGTCTATCACATAAATATTTTGAGAAATTAAGAAAGGGTGGGGCAACATGAAAGACTGCGTCAGTGCAAACTGCATTACCTGTAGTGAAGGTGAACTGTTCTCCTTTCCACTGGAAGTGAGGGGGGCAGGAGAAGAAGGAAATAAAACCTTGCTATTGCTCACCCTTGGGAAACCATCATAAAACGACTGCCTTCATTTAACAGTAAGGATTGCCAATGTCACACAAGAGTTGTCTACCCATTACAACAAGACATATTAGGGACTAACCTTTTATCAAGTGTATCGTTACGCAATGCAAAGACTTACACCATTAATTTATGAAGAGCAGAATGTTTTTCAAGACGCATTTTCATGACACATGAACCAACAGACTCATTATGCTACAGATAAAAGTTTTCAGATAACTAAAAGAAGGTCAGATTTGTTTTATCAATCACTTATAAGAAATAAAGGGTCAATGACTGTTATTGCAGTATACAATTTGTTAATGACCAATTTTCTCAAAATTCTATCACAGTTTCAAATCAACTTTAAAAAAAACCCAAACATTTTAGCAGCACAAGTTTTTTTATTATATAGTCTTCCCCTAGAGACTATAAGTGAACATTAACAGGCAATCATTTCATAAGAGGAGACAGTACCTTTTCAACAAACCTTTTTTCTTCCTACAGTTTGAAAAACCCAAGACATGCAAACATAGCCTCTGCCCTTCCGCTTCTACTCTTGTCCCAAGATCCTTATGATTAACTTTTACCAGGAAAGAGAGCAATCACAATTTTTAAGGTATCTGCGCTGCGAGGAGAGGGATTTTTGCAAAGTACTTTTCTCTAAGTCGCAAGTGAAAACCACCTTTCTCAAACAACTACTCATCACTTTATAATCTGCAGGCTTCAATGTGAGCATGATAATTCCCCGAGTTAGCAATAAACAGCATTGTAAAACTTTGCCCTGTATTCACGCGCTATCTACAAGAACTTGCATTACGTGTCACTGCTACGTTTTCACACTGAAACCCCCACGGCAATTCACGCTACCACGACAGCAGCCAATCACTCTGGAGTCTGATATTGATTATGCTGAACACTTATTTAATCTCTTAACAGAAATTAGGCAGCATTAAGATATAGTCAGGAGGAGAAGAATACAGCAGCTGATGTTCTCTCGATCTCTTTTCAAACAGCAGCAAAGGGGAAAAGCTACCTTCTGCTTTACGTGAACATCGATACTGCACCAGTAAGTATTTAGGTAAGTTGCTATTGCTTACAATTCACTGAAATGTCTTAACATTTTAAAAAGAAAATTAAGAGCACAGGGTGGATCTACTTCAAAAACATGCTGGGGTTTCCTTTGTCAGAAATTCAAGTTACTTTTTAATCAAAGTCACAGGGAGGCTGACAGAAGTTCTCAGGCATCAGAATAATCTTTGCAATAGTACTATTTATTACCAGCATCTGAATAGTGAATTTGTACAGAAGTTACATACTTTAATCTGACCTCATGCAGTATCTCACATACTGCTCTGAGCTACTACTAGAAATACAGTTCTCTCATTTTAGTTTTGGAGTTCTTTCTTCTCTTCCATGAGTTACAGGATTTCCTAGAATCAGAATACTTTCTCTTGAAATCTATTAGATGTTGAAAGCTGACAAACAGTATAAGCATCTATTTGTGCATGTACTCTATTTAAAGTCTTTTTTCTCCACCTTTGCAGAAAAACTACACAAAATCTCACCTCTGTATTCTTACTGAAAATGGCAATAATGAAAAAAAGTTCTCTCTTTCACTTAAGATTTTTCTAATAGTAATTTTAAAATCCCTGATCACAATATGATGCATTATAGGCTACAGAAAGACTTTAATCATCACCGGCATATTAAATTTATAACCACAGACAACAGTGTCATCGAATCAAATGTCTTTTAGAGCTATGAGGGGCCACAGCAGGAAAAAAGAAGACTCATGGAGATCCTGCATCCAACTTGTTGAATGGAAGATTACAACCTACCTCTTGGCTTTTAAGTTAGAAAGACTAAATTGTTGGTGTGGGAAAAATACTCTGTTAGAGAAAGCAGTTCCATCTTGAAAGATGAGCTTTCTGCAACTTTTCATGTGACAAATTCAGGGGCAACTCTCACAGAGGGAAACAGTGGTTTATTCTAGAAGCTTTTTTTTTTTCTTTTTAAAAGTCTTTTTACAGGTGATAAATAAATATGATCACTCCAGATCGACCATTGGTGCTCTCATATGTAACAGCAACTCCATGTGGACTACACTGACTTCCAGTGGAGATGCTGTTACTTTTGATAGCCACTCAAAAACTACAGAGCAGCTGCTACTGGGAACATGTTTATCCAGCATTCAGGTTAAAAACAGCTTTTGTTTTGAAATGTAAGTTATTTACTCTTGTTTTAATTATTCACACCATCTGAATATGAAACTTCTTGAGTGTTGAGAAATATTTCAGCAACCTGTTGTGATAGGATTTTCAAAAGATAATGCAAATGCAACAGAAGATTGAGGCTTAGCTGTTTATTTCAATAAGAACTGGTGTCCAGGAAAATGACCTATGAATTGACAGACTGTCTTCTAAATTTGGCTGTCACTTCTATAGGCCAATATTCTGCGCACTTTTCCTACTCAGGTTACAAAAGTCTCCTATGGTTAACTTTAAATATTAAATTACTGTTTTACTCTAGTCTTTAAAACTTTTACCTAGCGTAAGTAAAGTTAGAAGTAAAGAGTACTGGCTATAAATGAGCATCTGAAGCTGTCAGTCAAACAAAATAAATCTCTTTTCAAGTATAATGGATATGTCTGTTTTTTTCCCTTAATGTGTGTCTTTTATTCCCCAGATCAATTCTACCCGAACATGCCATACTGTCCCTTTGTTCCTTCAGGTACATGTGTGACTGCTGGGCCACTACCTACACAGAAAGGTCAAGGTGTTAAACTACTGCAGAGTTTATCACAACAAAATGCCCAGATTGCCACATTTCACACAACTCCAGCAATAATCACACCCAGCTCAAGCACTTACAAAAGGCATGTTCTTTAATAGAGGTCACTTGCTTTCAAGGTAATTTTACTACAACCTAAAGGAATTCCCATGCATTCCTCCTTCCAAATGCCTTCTGTACCCAGCTGGGTCACCTCCTCAATGTTCTGAAGAAGCTATTGCTTTGTGGTGCCCTTCACATTTGACTGATAACTGCTAAACTGGTTTTCATTACACTCTTATTTTCTTGTTAAGCCACATTTTTAACCATCTTAAGCAACACATACACACACTCAAGCCTACTCTTCAGGTAGAATACAATAAGTATTCCTCAGAAATGGTAATTTTTTTATACAGACACACACTTTTTAACATGGTAACAATTTTTGCAGGTAAAGTGATTTTACACCCCTTGAAGTCTCCATCCCTTTATTTCCTGATGTGTGTCAGCATTACTCAGGTACTATAAACGACTATGGCCATTGTGGTCTTTTCTCACAGTTACTGCCTCCGGTGAAAGAGCCAAAGTACATCCCTGTGCACCTACACACCCAGTCACACTAGGTGAAGCTAAGGACTAACTGTTTAAAGTCCATTCCCAGCTCTCCACACCCTAAGCCTCACCTACTACTATACTTGTGTGCTCAGTACAGTCTCTGAGAAACATGCTGGACTCTTGCAGTCCATTTATTCAGAATCAGAATAAAAAAAGTTCTGCCACACTATTTAAGTTTATCTCCAGCTATGCAATCTTATTACCCAGAACGAATCTGCACAAAAGGCTGTAAGGTTGAGGTGTATAAAACTGAGTTACACCAGCATATCTCAAGGCAGGAAACAATTATGGAAATAATCAATGAATGTGAAACTCCACAGTACTACTTTTATGAAATCACCTCTTAGAGGGCATTCACAACTGAAAGCCTCTGTTCTGCAAAGGAGTAGAAGCAGAACTCCATTACTCCTTAAAGGACAGAAAAGGATCATATTTGGTTGAGTTTTCTTGTTTTAAAGCCTAGCCTGGATTTCCTCTGCATTACATTGTCTGGAATTCCTGAAATGCAATGTTTTCAATATCTGGATACTGTTAACCAAAAAGGCAGAACCAGGCTAGCATGTGAAGCTTTAGACATACCAAATCATACAGCTAAAGGTCATTTACTTACAGTTGAGACTGGCTCTTCAAAATCACTCTCATTTTACTTTGAAACAAAGTGCAGTTATTTTTTCTGCAACCAATGTGATTATGGTTATTCCACTTCAGTTATCTCATTGCACTTACCTGTAAAAACCTACTTTGACACAGTACCTGTACTGTTCAATTTACAGTGCTACAATTACAGTTGCAATCTATTCTAACTACTATTTGATTTCACTGCTTGCTTAAATGTAAAGGCCAGTCATGACTGCCAGCTAACTTAACTTGAAGATGAGGGATGAAAGCAGCAACTAATCTCAAGGGGACTTTTCAGGTAACTTAAGTATCTAAGTAAATTGATTCCTTTTACATACAAGTCACCTCCAGCAACAAGTTTCTGACTGTTCTAATTTATAGCTAAATTAGTTCTGTGTATAAACAACTACAAGTAAAAGAACGTATTTATACTTAAAATAGTAAGAAGTTTATAACATCATGGAACTGCAGCACAACAGACAGTGCTCCTTCTGTAATTTCTTAGTGTATACAGCTAGACAGATACCTGTTTATCAAGCATTCTCCTGTGTTCTTCTGATAAAAAACAGGAATCGGGACACCCCAACATCTTTGCCGTGATATGCACCAAAATGTCCTTCTGTCCAGCATTTCAAGCATCCTGTTCACCGCAGATGTAGGAATAACTTTCACTTTTTTCAGCACGTCCTATAAAGCAGACGGTGAACTGTTGAACACACTTCAGCATTCACACAAACACTGTTTATGCTGCCAGTAAAAAACAGTACAGGCCTATGCTCCCACTCCCAGTATTAAATAACATGTTCTCGGGCAACTGTCATGTTTACTTTGTTTGCTTCGCTGCTTTGCTGCTCTTCAATTTGAACACTGCATATACTGTACATTTCCCAACCAAAACCCAAAGCTTTTCTGCCAACTCTGATTCTCTAGCAGACACATCCTGAAGTGAGTTAAGAATGGCATCAGTAACTCTATCTAAAATTTTTTTGTGCTGTTATTTGCTTTGAAATCCCACCTTGATACATACAGCCTGTAGTACTGAGCGTGGGCTACCACTCACTCCCAGCCCTGCTGAGTAACCATCATGCTTTCATTCTAGATAAAGATGAATATGGAATATGCACCTCGTGCCCTAATTAGAATGAAATCACTGTTACCCAAGACAGCCTAAGGTGCTGGTCTGAATTTTCTGTGTGGATGTACATAATATCAAAGAGCACTGCATATTAAAAAAAATATTGTTTTAAGTTATTTAAAATAGGACTGTGACAAAATTAACAGGGGAGCAAACAAAGATGTCTGGCCACACAAGGCTATCGTAACAAAAAAGATAATTTTGGTAGTGATAAACTTGTCTCCTGACTTAATCCCTTGAAACATTGTATTTTTAAAGATATTTTGTGGGAAAAAAAATCAGTACCTCTAAGAAACCTATACATCTGTAAAAACAATGAGCAAATAAGCCAGTCAATGTATCTACCCTGGATTATATCAATATTGACAAAAAAACTTGATAAAATTCATAACTTTTCCAAATAACCAACACTTTTCAACTAGTATTCATAAAACCTAGAGAAGAACATATTCTGGAGTGAGCTACAGCAAGATTGTTTTGCTGATGTCAAACAGAATCAGTTGTCTTGAAATGTCCCATAAGAAATTAAAATTATGTACCTGTGCTGCAGCCTTCACATTTGCTGTGTTTACAAACCACTGCTTGCTGGCCCGAATGATCATTGGTTTTTTAGTCCTCCAGTCATAGGGGTAACTGTGCACATACTTCTCCTCTTTCAACAAACTCCCAGCTGCTTGAAGCATCCGAATGACTGAGAGAAAAAAGTGAGGCAAGATTAAAATCCAGTTTGAACATAGGGCTACTGTTAACCTCAACTCAGTCAGTTCCATAATCAACACACAGCAAGAAGGACCTGTATGTACCTCATCCATGTTCAAAATGCGTTCAGTTTATATGAACCCTCAATATATACCTGCAGGACTGTACCTGACAAAGTAACAAGTGGTCAAACATCAAATACTCACCAGCTTCATTCCCCTCTTCAAGGACATTCTTGTTTTTAAGTTCAGGACCTGCAGCTTCAGTAAAAAATCCACTTTCATCCACAAGGCAATCCTAAAAATAAATACATTAATCATGTCAATAAAATATCATATGGTAATTAATTATCATTTCGTATTCAAATGCCAGTTAAATACTCTACTGAGTAACTCCTTTTATGACAAATAACAAAATATTTAGGTACACTTCAGATTTAGTGAACTGCAGTTTAGTAATTTATCAGGCAAGTGAATTTTATGTGTCAGAAGAAATGAGCACCACTGCATTTGCAGATATACAACTGTCTTACACCAAGTCACTGGTATTTCAATGACTTTTCAAATTAACAGCGAAAAATAAAAAAACAAATCTAAACCCTCTCATATCCTGCATCTTCATCTCAACCAATCACAAACTGACCATGCATAACTGAGCTACATTTATGCATGTGTTTAAAACAAGCTTTGCTAAAAAAGAATAGCAATAATGACCTACAAAACTGGTGATTTACTTGTCTGCATGTAGCAGACAATTCTGAGTAGTGAGAATCAGTATCTGAGAATTATTGTCTGCGTTATCCTTTAAAAAGCAAAACCACATAAAGAGCAGAAAAATCTGACTCTGTTCTACCACTCCCCTGCAAGTTTTAACTAGGAGAAGAAAAACTTCATCCTTTTATCCTGATACACACTTCTTTAGTCTCGCATTCCTGCAGGTCATTAGTGATACACCTCTGTGAATTCTTCAAAACATTTTCAAGTTTTATGCACAAATTACAACGATCATTTTAAAGGCACACAATCAAACAGTTGCAGGAAATCAAGAGCTGAAAAAATAAGAGTACCGTGGGTAGCTGATGGTGGGAAGCTACACCATAGTCTTCCATTCCATGAGCTGGGGCTGTATGAACTAATCCTGTTCCTTTTGCCATTGTCACATGATTTGCAGGTAACAAAGGAGAGACTTTGCCAGGAATTGTGGGATGAGCACAAGAACCCTCTACCAAATCTGTACCTGAAAAATAAAAAAAACAGAAGATAAAATTGAGCAACGAATTCACACATTCAACTTCTTTTATCAGAGAACAGAAAAAGAATAACTGATCACCAAGTGTATGCACAGGATACTCTTGAGATGTGCTATTTCTTTGTCTGGTCTGTGGGTCCCTGTCCAAATGCTTTCAAATTCTCTGTGGTCTTCATTCTGTGCAGAGTTGTTTTTTGAAGAACAAGCTCTTCTTCTACCTTAGACTGTGGTATTCCTTGAGTAGTGCCATTCCACCCAGAAACACTCCACACACTCCCATTCCTTGGGGACCACTATCTGAGTGTTCTGGAAGCAGATCTCCGTATTTATTTAGTAGGCTAAAAACCCTGAATTTGGGATTTACTCCTAGTTTTGCCCCTATGTATTAATATTATCATGAACAATTCATTTAAATTCTCCAAATTACATACTGATAAAGAGACCACAGCACAAACAAAGCGAGGAACAATTTAAGGTTAAAGAAACACTGAAGAAATCTTAGTATTGAAGACTTGCTGAAAGTCAAGAATCACAGAGCTCGAGGAATGCTTCCTATGACAAATGGCCTTCACCAAATGCTTTCCTCCTAGAAGGAACATGTTTAGGAACTGCTGTCAGACACTTAAGGTATACAAAACCAGAAAGGTAAAAAATATAATTAATTACTGAATATATGGGAAGATAAAAAGAAGAGGTTCCAATACGAAATTTCTTTTCAAGAAGGTTCAACTCCACTGTTGTATGTTATATGTAAATCATACGATTCAAGAAGGTGGAGGCTATGAGAAAAAACAGCTCCAGGTAATTTTATCATTAGGTAAAAACAAGATTTCCTCTGAAAAGAAGACATAGAAAGACACCAAAGCAACCTGAAAAGTCATAGAAACAGACTTCTCACCTCCTTCAGATATGCATATTTCCAGCACTGAATCACTGATAAAAGCAAATGAATAAAGCTCACAAATGACGCTAAATCCCAACTCATGACACTGAATCCCAAGTCTGCTATTAAGAAATATCACTGTGCAGTTTGTTAGGATGCCAACTCAACTGTCTTAGTTTGTCCAAACAACAGCCACCTATGATACTGCAAAAGTCATACTTGTAATTAGTCCCTTGTTCTCATCTGCAGTGGATGGGAAGACAAACTGCATTCAGTGTAAATAAGATTTTCATACTGAATGGACTTTCATGTTTCATTTTTCCAAGCATGAATACAGATTTTAAAATTAATTTGACATCTACAGACAAAAAGTTTTGCTACAATACACTAAAAGTAAATCTGACAGACTACTACTCTTCTTTGCATTATTTTAGTAGAGCATGTCCTTAAATTATAAACAAACTTACTAATACATCAAAACTAAAGCAGTTTTCAGAAACCTACCAGGAGGTTTCCAAGCAACTTAAGATTAACAATATTAAAACCTACCTTTACACGTTGATATAACCTCAAACTGTGTGTCCAGAACAGCAGCTGTAGATTCAACTCTATCTGCAGCAAGAATGAAATGTTCTCCAGTAGTTTTACATTTCACAATTGAGTATCTGCAATGCAAACATGCATTTGTGATACTAAAGAAACACCACAAAGCTACAGATTTTTGAAATGCTTCATCTCTTTAAAAGACACACAAGTACGTTTTACATGTCCAATTCACTCGTAAATCTCCAAAGAGTTTCAAGGTAACTTTGCATCATGAAGTAAAAAAAAATTAAGCAGAAATTAATATACTAATAGATATAGAACAAAGCTCACAACTGTGTCACTTAAAAAACAAACAAAAAAAACACAAAGAAAACCAAACAAAACACAGAAAAGATGGTTTAACTAAACTGTAATGGTAGTCCAGAACATTTTAGCTTTGCTGCTAAATATCAGTAAGACTGACACAGATCACTGAACTAAGTTAAAGACACCTACGCTGAATCTGGCATGTAACAAACTGCTTGATTGGCTGGCACAGTCCAGGGTTGCGTGGTCCAGACTAGCACACTAGCAGGGGATGATCCATCTACAGATGTAAATTAGAAGTACTTTACTCACAATTAGAACAAAAATAAAAGCTGTCAGTCTTTAAATCCATCAAGAAGTCATACCTATCACAGAACTCAGCTTAGGCGGCGACTTTAACAGCGGGAATTTCACGTACACAGACCGACTGACGTGCTGCTCATTGTACTCGAGCTCTGCCTCAGCCAAGGCTGTTCTGGGTAGATATCAAACAAAAGTTAACACACTGGAACACGAAAAGCCATCAATATCCTTGCTAAAATATTGAAGACAAAACAGTAAGTTGATCCTTACTTTGCTGAAGGGGACCAGAATACAGGTTTATAGTCCTGATAAATGAAACCCTGAAGAGGAAAGGGAGGGGAAGAGAGAAAGTTAGGAGAATCAAAACTCATGACAAATCAAAACACACTTCAACAAAAGTTCAACATACCTTATCATACATTTTATAGAAGACTCTCAGCTGGTTTGCTTCGTACTTTGGGTCAAATGTAAGGTAGCAGTTGGCCCAATCTGCCATTACACCCCAACGAATGAAGGCGGATTTCTGTTTCTCAATTGCTCTTTCCGCGAATTCTCTGGCTGAAGGGAATAGTTTCATTAAGCACGTAGTTTAGCCCACTGAGATCAATAAAATAATGTTTAAAATACCCTATTGATGTTCTTCAGCAAAGTCAGAGCTGAACATAGTGAAACTATGCAGTAACTGTTATGGTTCAAAACAAACATTTCAGACTAGTTGTAACAAAATGGCTGCAAAGAGTAAAGAGATTCAGGAGCGGCACTTTGAATACAACACGGATATTAAGCACGTCTTTAGAATATAAACTTAACTTTTAAGAAAAAGGGAAAAAATAAGTATATTTTGTTATGAAAAAAATTCTCAAAACACATTCTCAACATAAAATAGAGTGAAAGTTAACTCCCTCTATTGATGCTGATCCAAAATTTTCAAAGTAACATGCATCTGAAGATAAGTTTGCCCATTTCAGTACCACAATTTCAAACTAAAGCAGTTTAAATTGCTCACTACAAATAGCTTTGCAGCTGAACGATGATGTGTTTCAACACATATGGTATTTGAAATTATTTCTTCAGAACAGTTTCCATATAATGCTCCATACAGACTTTCTCCAAAGGGATCCCCCCTATAGTTTTGTAGCATTGTTAAAAACACAGTCAATAAATATATTCCTACCTATGATACTGAGCCAAGCTGTCCTGATGGAACCTTTTACATGCATCTTTTTAGCTCCTAATCAAATTCAGCCTTCAAAAACCAAAAGAATGTTGATCTGATAAATACCAGCTTCCTACCACTGCACAGTTAATCAAAACAGACATCCAAATTCTCTCCCCCCCTTTTGTTTTTTTTAAACCCAGGGTTAATGCTCTGCATGTCCATTACAGCAGCAAACTAAGCCTGTTCAATTATCCCACTTCACAGGATTCCAGTGTACGCTATCTGCTTGGCAAACACATACAGTGATCACAGAAAATGTCACCATAGACTAATAGAAAAGCCCACAATAAAGTAAAAATGTTATTTATAAAGCATAAAATACAAAACATGAGTAGGACATACTAACACTTAAACCAGCTTTTTCCACAAAGATACTGCAGAGAGCAGTTCATTTACCTCTCTGCCGAATTTCCATCGGTGAAAGATTTTCAGCTCCTTTGACTTCTGACAATGCCTTCAACTCAATTGGCAATCCATGACAATCCCACCCTGGCACATAATGTACTTTATAACCTCTCATCACGTGGAAGCGATTAGTGATGTCTTTCAAAATCTGAAAAGCCACAAGGGTCTGTTATCACTTTAGCTCCCCCATGTGGAAGAGCTACATTTGTGATTGAGATCCTCCTGTTTAAAAAATACAAATATCAAAGGCTCCATGATAAACTTACATGTAAGACCAGAAGAGTTATGCATTCCCCATTCCTGGCAGTGTTCAAGGCCAGGCTAGACGAGCCTTTGAGCAAGCTGGTCTAGCGGAAAGTGTCTCTTCCCATGGCAGAGGGTTTGGAACTAGGTGATATTTAAGGTCCCTTCCAATCCAAACCATTGTATGATTCCAAGACCATGCATTTGTGATTTTTCTTGCCCATCATTTTGTATATTGGTAGAACCTCAGAAGACCTCTGATCAAAGGAATTCACAACCAGAGTAACTGAGAGATGCAGTTTATACACTTGCAAGACTTGAAGTGAACAAATCCTACTTGCTCTCATTTTTAAAACACTGAACTGGATCTACAGCATTAGCCTAGTGCATTTTGCTGCAGCCCAGGCTTTGGTACTGTAAGAAGCCATGGGTGACATTTTAGTCTTTCCCACTTTGTGGCCAATGTAATATTGTTCTTCTCAGGACTGAATCTAAAAGTATCCAAAAGTATTTAGGAATAGTATTTCAAAGCTGAAATTTATTTTTCAAAGTCATCAGCATTTAAGCATTGTGGTTCCATGGATCTAAATACTCAGATAAAATAAAATAAAGGCGACAGAACAAATTTGCAAAACATTCAAAAGAAAAAAAGAACAGCAAGGCACAGCTCAATCGTGCATTACAGCAACATCATTACATGTACACATATAGAAATGTATGTTCACTCATGTGTGTATGTGTGGTAAGTTCAATACACAAATAAGTTGTGCATTTAATATTGCTTAGGAATGAACAACCGGCTGGACTTTCTCTAAGAAGCTGTTCTGTTCTGACTGAAACGTTCAGCCTCATAAATGAACACTGAGCATGTGGTATTTATAGCATGGTAGGGTATCTGTGTCACCAAGGCACCACATGGAATCTACATAACCACATTGTTTTAAAAGCCCCATCTACCAAAACCCCAAACATTTTACAGTGTTACTGATTTAAACGTGAATGGAGAACACGGAGCACACGACAATAAGTGTTTACCACTTCAGAACAGTAGAGTACGAACGAGTAAATATTTACCTTGTTTAACGCATGGCCAACATGAGGCTCTCCGTTGGCATAGGGTGGTCCGTCGTGCAGACAAAACTCCTGCTTCGCTTTCCTTTGCCTTTGCCACGAGTACAACTCTGAAAAACCACATTTCTGTGGAGACAACAAGAAAAAACACCAAAATCACCACAGGTCTTTGCACTTCCGAAACTTCCAAAAATCCAAGTCTGGATTTTGGCTAGACAGCAAAATGCGCAACAAAAGCAGGCGGGCAAAACAAACTTCTCCACAAGAGAAGACATCAGTGGTTTAAAAGTACTTAAAAGCCTGAGGGAGGTGAAATATTAAGTCTGAGTCCAATACGCTGGCACTGCGCTATCAGGAGGGTCGCTACTCTTTCTCCAAAGAAAACTGTAACAAAGTTGTGGCTCTCTGAACCACAAATACCTCAACACCCCGAACCTTCCCATCCTCAGGCGGCGGGGCCAGGCAAGAGCTCGAACCCACCACAGCACGGCGAGCCCGCACACGAACCTTCGCCGCCACCCCGCCTTCCTGCCGGGCCGGGCTCGCTCGCACCCCCTGGGGCAGCCCCACGGCCCTCCCGGCACAGCCCCACGGCCCCCCGGGACCCGCACCTCGGGGACCCTGCCCCGCCCCGGCCGCACCTGCTGCGTCTCCAGCTCGGTCTCGGGCTGCAGCCGCCCCGGGAGCTGCGCGGGGAAGCGGCTGCGCGGCAGCAGCACCGTGTCCCGGTACCGGGAGTCCTCCCGGGTCTCGGCCGCGGCCTCCGAGGCGGCGGCGCGGCCCCATCTCCGGGCGGCCCCGGCCCGAGCCCGGCACAGCGGCGGCGCCCGCCAGGCCCGAAACATCCTCAGCGCCGCTTCCGCCTGCGCGACGGGCCGCGGGCCGGGACACACCGCGCAGGAGGGCGGGAGGGCGGCGACTCGGGGCTCCGAGGGGCTGGGCCAGCGCTCCGGGCCCGCCCGGAGCCGGAAGATTTGGGGCGTTCCCAGGTGGTTCTGTGAGGGTGGCGATTTCTTTCCTAAGGAGCCGGCGCGGAGGCCGCGGTCGGGGTCGGGACTTGGGTCCGTCCTTGGCAAGGCGAGGGTTGGGAAGCTTGGAGCGCCCCGCGCGCTGCTGGAGAGCGGCGACGGAGGAGATCCAGGGAAAAGCGAGACTGGAGACGGTGAGTTGGCTGCTGCACCAGCAGAGCTGCTCCTACCACCCACGACCACCCGTGGTGTGCCCTGCCCCGCTCCGCTGGATGCACTGGAGAGCCCCGCTCAGTGCTCAGGAATTCCAGCTGCGCTGCAGGCAGTGCACCACCGGGAATACCGATGGCAAGAGAATCAGAACAGGCTTTTTTTTTTTTTTTTTAAGTACAAATTCAAAAGGCCTCTGAGCCTAAAACCTCAATGTTACCTGATTGGTGAAATGAGGTAACGCAGCCCTTTCCCACCTGGAAGTCTGTAGGTGAACCGCAGAGGGAGCCAGGTATTCACACTCCCGAGTCCTAGCTTGCGTCTGCCGGGTAAACATTGTTTCCTGACATAATGGAGAGTTTATATTCTGCTAAATGCGTGCCGAAGTTTATTGTAAAGAAATAGGGACCTCTGGTCACTTGGGTGTTGAAGAGTTCCGAGCAAGAAGTTGTGGCTTAGCACTTGCATTTAAAGACAATACTCTCTGTGATGTCCACTTTCTCCTTTCATCAGGCAAAATCATAAATTTGGAAAATGGAAAGTTGTATAAAAGGGGCTGAGATAGCAATATCAACAAATCCATTATGTGTGCTTCGATAAATTAATTGTAGCCAGACATCAAAATTGAAAAGTGGAAGAGAAGCTGGAGAACTCATTTATTTTGATAGCCAGCAAATCAGGCTGATTTGTTGAGGCCATTCAATAATTTGGTTGCTAGGCCAGGAGAAAGGAGGGATAGTCTTTGGAGGACAAGGTGTGTTTTGACAATTATACACAAAATTAACTTGAGGGACAGTTGCTGTGCAGTCTTTGTACATTGTACAGTTTTCTAGGAGTCGAACTATTTCTGTCCAAAGCAAGCAATATATTCTTGAATGTCTTGTGGAAGTATACATTAGACATTGCCCTCATCAGAAAGAATGTGCCATAAACTTAAAAGTCAGTTAGGTAATTTGAGATCAAAAAGCTACAGAGGTGAAAAACTTAGAGCCAACTAGCACTCACACTTATCTAACCAAAAAGGTCCAACACACCAGAAGATGTGCCATGCAGGAGATGCAGCCCTGTAAAAATTTAAGACACCTTCTGCAGTAATAACATACTTTGCAATTCAGTAATTAGTTACTTTGTATTGCTGAGGAGGGAATGTTGAACCTCCCATTTCAGTTTCTTTTAATAGATCTTGCTTTTTCATAAAAATATTTTAACTTTTGAGGTTTGCCTAGAGATTTCGGGTTCACCACAGAAAGTATATTTGTTTGCCTTAGGAATGGCCAAGAAAAATGTGCCCAAGAAACATCTTGGGTCAAGCTTCAAGAGTATAAGATGGTATTCTGTATTGCTTTCTGAGTCTTTTGAAACTTTATGCAAATGTTAAATAAATCCAGCCTTTAAAACAATTAAGTTTTAATCTCATTTTACAAAGCAGGATCAAATGTACAGTAAAAAGTCAAATGACTAATGAGAAGCTGAGCCTAAAATGTTAATTATCTTCTTCTGAGCTCAATTCTTTAATCCAAACATCCCATCTAATATGCTATTTTATTTCTCAGAAATACTCATATTCCAGATAGTATGGATTGAACTACATTCCGTTTTTCTTCCTGGTAACTTCTTTCACGTGATGGTATAGACTTAAAATAGTGTCTCTCTGCTCATGTGCTATGACACGTATTTACTCTACAGCTTCCAACTGTTTGGGAGCAGCTTTTTGCCACAGGTGGCATTTCCAAAATTTCCTCTGTAACCATTGCTACCAGGCCAAGATAGCCCAGCTGTGCACTTCGGGTATGGACCTTGGCTATTCTACAGAACTCCAGAGCACTTTGCTCCCATCCTGGAGCAGTAAATAATAATTAACATTAGCAACTGTGCTTTTTGAGTGTACTTACACAATCACTCTACTCCTTCAGCTTCAGAGAGCTTCTGACTTTAAGAGATACAGGTACAATGTTTCTAAAGTGCTCAAGAAGTTCTTAAATCAGCTAAATTTGGGATTTTGACACCTCTGACATTGCCTTTGCTGTGAACAGCCATGAACTTGGTTTCTCAAGGAAGAAAGGAAAGGTGGTATGTAATGACCTGTTGCCACTTACGCAGTGCTTGCTGTAATTGCTGCAAATACTGATTGTGATATTGGTGAAATGATTGTTATATTACACTTCCCAGGTAATATATCTTCTTCTGTGTGGTGATTAGTGAGTTCCTCTATGTTTTGTTCTGGCTCTCTGCTCAAGTATTTTCTTGGAAGTGTGTCACACATGTGAGCCCAACCCAAAAAACATGTTATCTACACAGATGGAAAAAACTGATAAGAAAACATAAAAGGCTTTGCATTTTGAAGAATACAGTGTAGTTATCCATACTTTTTTTTCCTGGGGCACAAAAAAAGCTGGGAGGAATGCTAGCCTTTCCAAGAGTGATACTTACTCTTCCGTTTGGGAACTGAAGGCACAGTGAATTGCACTGGTGCATGCTGGGGAACAGACGCAGAAGACAACATAATAGGGAGAATGACAGGTCATGAAGTATTGAGGGAGGAAGAAAGATGTAAATAGATTTCCTTAGAGAAATCAGGAGAAGTTAAAGAAATACAGTAAGAATGGTAAAATGCAACAAACAGACTTTCACATACAAGTTTGCAGTATCCGCGTATCATTAACCTATTTTTTGTCCACAATTAGGCCATCTACAAAAGCCTATATATTTTATATTTAAACAAAGGAAAAGAATAGGTGAAGTTGCTCATGTCATCCTCTCTGGCAGCCTTGTGCTTGAATCTGGGCACAAACCATCGCTGTATATTCAGTTCTGAGAAAATGAACTTATGTTCAAAATGTACAAAAAATGAGTACCGTGTGTGGACTGTGCTTTTTCTTAATATTTATGACAGAGTTTCTGCTGCTGTTCTTTTTAATGTCAGATTTTATTTTAGTGAGAACTAGGTTCACTATCAGACAGAACATGGATATTTGCAAAATCTTGTCTAAAATAGCTTTATATCCCTCTGTTTGTTAATTGTATTTTTAAAAAAGCCAAAGCTCACTTTGTTACTACTCACATTGGCAGTTACCCGCTTTCCCTTTTCTTGTCAGTTTAAGCTGTATCTTTTTGGAATGTTATGTAAAATATTTTACTTTTTGTCTTCTGGTGAAGAGAAAAATGTACAAGTTTGCTCTTTGTTTCTTTTCAGCCCTCAGGATGGCCTCCCCAGCTCTGCTCATGCGTGTGGTCGCCTCTGCGTATTCTGTGGCGGAAAAAGCTGCAACAATTGTTAGAAATGTAATGTCTACAGGAGACCTGGGGATAGTGGAGAAGGTATTGCTTTTACTTTGTTCCAATTTCTCTTGTTAATGCTGAGTTAGATACAGGTCAAAGTGGTATTTTTGAAAATCAGCAACCGGGGAAGGGAAGAGACAGGAAATATTCCTTGTTAAAGGATTAAAAGAACACTAGAGAAGTGTCTTTTGACCAGCATTTCTAAAGAATGTTCAGACACTTAAAAGAAACACCATAATTTTGTCCCGATTTCCCTCACAAAACACAAGCTCTGGATAGCACGTCAAAATTCATAATAATGAATATTTCCTGTTAGTTTCCATACCTATGTTCTAACACCTTAGTACAGCATAAAATACTGTGCCCTTGATGAATTTTGGATGAGAATAAATCAGTGTTTATTTCCTAAAACAAAAAAGAACCTTAGATTTTATCGTAAATCACAGTTTTCAAAATGAAATCAGAGCTTCAAATTTAATTCTAACTAGGAAAAAGAAATTAAATTACAATCATCTACATGAAGTTCTTAATTTGCTGTAATTTAGTAAGTTGCACTGATGAGCCAAGATCTTTGTTTTGATTACAGTACTAGAATAGATGGAATTAACTTCTGAAGTTTATTCTAGATTTACAGGTATGTCACAAGATTATGGACTTCATTAAATATCTTTATTAGTTTTGGTCTTTACATTGAAGTAATTGCTGATATTTACATTATTCAAACATGATCAAAACTAACAGGTGATATTGGTTCTAAATGAGACGTTATATATACTTTTAATTTTTTTTAAATGAATACTACACACAGAAAATTAGATCAAAAACAATGACCAACAGAAGAAGTTCCTGTTTGAGGGACGAGAGATCTTGAAACTCCTGCAAGCTTCTTGCCAAAGGTGGCTGCTGAAGAAAGAGGAGGAATGCAAGAGAGAGAACCTGTATGTGCCTTTGCTTTGCAGTCTGGAGGGAAGAGATGCACAACAGAGAGTGCTGCTTCTCATCATTCATCCTCTTTCTGCAGCCAGCAAACATCAAAACCAATTCCAACTGGCCCTATTGGAAGCTTTAGAACATCTAGGAAGGCAATGTTCCACCTTTTCCCTCAACACAGTGACCTCCCATCCATTTATCTAGTGAGGAAAACAGTTCAAGGACAGCTGAATTTTTAGCTAGCTCCTCTCCTTCCTTTCCTTAATATCCAGAATTTTCTTTCCCTCAGTCAGGTTTAAGCTCTGTATTTATATTGCTTCTCTTTGTAGCACTTGCACTTTTTTTTCCCCCCAGTTGGTAGGTAGACACCTTGTCCAGCCATTGTCACATTATTGATGGCTGTTTTGAGGAACTACTTTATCCTGGTTTATTAGGTTGATGTCCTGGAATGAAGGACATTCTCTGCAGTAAACCTGATCTTTCCGAGTCTAAGCTCAGGACCAATTTCAATCAAATTTATTAGGGGATGAGAAGGAAATGTCAAAGAAAAAAATCAACTTTTGCAAAAATTAGCAATTGGGTAATGGACAGACTAGGATTTGAGTATGCAAAAATTAACCCATAATATGATTCCAAACGGAATATTCCATTCCTATGGCTAACTTCCATAGCTGGATAAAACACTTTTCATGTTGTCAGCAAATAAGATACAAGCAGATAAAATAAAACTTTTGTTTGATTCAATTAAGATGCAAATCTTGGATGAACTTTGTCTTTCTTGATGCCAGTGCTAACAAAATTATTTTTTATTAGGATGCTATCTCTGGACCTAAAAGGCTTCTCCATTCATAGATACATGAAGATTAAGGCGAAAAATTGTTAATAAATTACCTACTTTCACTATATAGCAGATTATCAATATTTAAGAAATTAGTGTAACCCATGTGGCAACGTGTTTGGCTACATCATATCTTTTGGGAAGGCTTGCATTCATTGTTTTATATCATCTTGAGACACCAAATCCACTGTTTCTTCTCAAGTATTTTTTGATGGAAAAAATCTATGGATGTTACTGACCAGCTAAATTTCCCTGGTTATCTTCTGGCCTTCTGTGGTCTTTTTGTGCTAGACTAAGGAACCATTCACTAATTAGAAGTTTATACATCATAATTGTTTCTGTTACATTTTTTTTAAACAAACTAGATGAATTGGACCTTTAAATGACCTTTGATTAACACTTTCCCTATATTTCTCCTCTCTCCTAATTTGCCACGTCCAATGAGCCTTAGACTAATGATTTTTTCCCGTTAACATCTTCATTTTTGCCTTTCCCTCTTCATATGTTGTATCTGGGTTCGTACTTGTATTGATTCATTCTGTACATAGGGTAGTATTTGCACAAATACATAGTGAGTACAATTGCATGAGAAGAACACAGCAGTAAATGTTGTTCTAATGTCATACCAGTCTGTCTTAGCTCTGGGGTACACAGGGAAACTCTGCTTCTTGCAGTTTTTAGCCTGCCTCTCACAAAAATCACTTACTAGGTTGACGATTAATCAAATAAAACTTCTTTTTCATTGCAAGGTAGATATTCAGAGTGCTGTATGGGCTACTGTGCTGATATGGTGTTTTTTTTTTGTTTTTTTTTTGTTTTTTTTTCCCATCCACAAATTCCTATCCATCCTTGGACAGGCTGGACCCAATGACTTGCAGACCAAAGCTGACCGACTTGTACAAATGAGCATTTGTGCTTCCCTGGCACGGAAGTTTCCCAAGGTGACAATCATAGGAGAAGAAGTAAGTACCTGATTTATTTCATGCTAACAGTAGGTATTTCACTAAGTGTTAGTATTTCATACTAACAGTTTATCTTGCTCTCAGTTGCACTGGAATTTACTTTGGCAGGGTTTAGGAAACCTTCTGTTTTAATTAAAAACAACCCAAACAAACAAATTTCCATCCCATTTCACCTTTTCAATTCATTAGCTTTGTCAAGCTGCAAGCAAATACACAGTTCTAAAGCAAATTGAGGTGAGTCCAACACCTTTCTTTAATAATTCTAAGAATTCTTTTGTTAGGATCTGCCCACTGATGATGTAACTGAGGAATTAATTGAAGATGGGCACTGTGAAGAGATACTGAAGAAACCTTGTCCTGCTCAGTACACAGGAATTAAAGAGGAGGAGGTAATATGAAAATGTTACTCATATGTCTTCATATTATAAATATCTATATTACTTGCTGATTTTAGCTAAGAGGGTGTTAATAAAAAAGGTTGTTTCAATGTTGTCAATGTTTCTTTTTCATTTGAAAACTGAAATGTAGTTATGAGAATGACATCTCCAGAACTGGAAATGCTGCATGTCCCTTTGTACAGTAATGGGAAATAGAAATTTGCTTCTTACAGTTTGTGATTCCAATTCATTTGGAAAGAATCTAGTTTGGACATAATGAAGTAATCTCATTTCCATGTTCAGTTTAATCCTTCATACTTCAATTAAGAGATTTGCTGAGACATTCCTGTCAGTTTTTAAGCTTTTCTTTTTGGTATAAAATACTATTATAGGCTTCAGTCATATAATAATGTTAAAACTTTGGATCTCTTTATTTCCTTACTGCCATAAAGAAATAAAAGCACTAAAGTAAAATATATACTTTGCGTGATAATTGACATGATTTGTATTTGTTAATTTTATCCTTACTTTTTAATTCTTAAAGCTTGTGATATGGGTTGATCCCCTGGATGGAACCAAGGAGTACACTGAAGGTTGGATTCTCTTTTATTTCTGCTGATTAAAAAAAATAGCAATGCAATAAAGTAGCATATACATGTAGATAATTTTATCATAGCAGTTACAATATTGTTTCATAAGGCTGATGTTTCTGTGCTTTCTGAGCACTATAGAATTTTTTTAATCCTTCCATTCAGTTCTAACCAGGACTGAATATTTCTGATGGGCTACTGAGTTGTTATCATTTCAGGGTGCAAAGAGCTGCTTTTGACTCCTGGCAGGTTAAGTTTTTAGTTAAATTTACAATTTTGCAAATACTTTGAATTGAAGGACTAAATCTCCCCTTCGCACAGGAATATACTGAATTTTATTTCATCCTCCTCTTCAAACAATCCAAATGCCACAGCTGTATTTGTAGCCTTTTCAAAATGAAACAAACATCTTCCCACAAATCACAGTTCACTTATGGGAAGAAACTGTTTTCGGCAAAGCCTAATTTGTCTCCATAGAAATAGACCTTAAAATGAAAGGGAAAAAATCCCTCAACCCCTAAAAACCAGTAGGATGAAACCTCACTCTAGCCTCCTACTGCAACCTTTAGTTGATTAATGTGAAATTTTTTAGGCAGAGTTTTTTCCCCTTTTCAGCGAAAGAGATATACAACTGCCAACAAATTGCTGGTTTCGAAAATCACTAAAGAATTCCCACCACAGTTATAGAAGAATGTCATCATAGACTGCTATTTAGTTGCAACTTTAAACTTCTTTCTCATTATATGATAATTGTAAGGTAGTTCTATTAAGGGAACTCTATCTGGGACATTTTTTAGACCTCAAGACTAAATTACTAAAAAAATCAACCAACCTATTACTCCTGAAAATTGTGATTAGTATTGGAATTTTTAAGATACCACCCTGTGCATCAATTCATGGACTTTTACTGGAAGTTTATTTTTTCATATATATACTTTGTCTTTTTAAACATAACTACATTCATAATATTTCTGTACAGGTCTCCTTGACCACGTAACGGTTCTTATTGGAATTGCGTATGGAGGCAAAGCAATAGCAGGAGTTATTAACCAGCCATATTACAACTATGAGGTATTAAATTGTTGGTTTATTTAAAAGCATTAGGTGGTTTCTAACTGTTCCTTCTAAGCCATTTCAGTTAGCACACTTTCAATTCAAAAAATGGCGTGTAGTTGAGTTAAAGTTGTAATATAAAGTGTTGGGTTTTTTATTAAATATATACAATTTTAAATGTTGGTTTCCAGGAACTGAATGTCAGAGACCTACTTAACAGCCATACTGAATCCTAAGGCTTGTGCAATCCACTAATACAGTATATATTGCATACATGCTGTACATGCTACTACAGTATATGTAAAGTACATACTGTAAAACAAGTACAGATCACTGTTTTTGCAATCTTTGCTAGAAATTTTTTAGCAATAGGTCCATTTGTGATGTGTCGTAACTACTATAAAACTGCAACCCTAAATAAACCAAGCTGACAGCTGAGTTAGAGTGTATCATGACAGGTCTCAGGTGTTAAGTCCAGGATGGCCAGCCTACTGGTATTTACACATTTGGAGATTATTTCAGTATTATCCAAGGGGAGAGGGGAAGCTCATGATGCAGCCTGATTAATTTAACTTACTGGAGTTTAAAGAAAAAGGTCGAGTGGATGTAATGCCTATCGTGTTCTGTGTGGTATGTATCACAAAATATTTAAGATTACAAGATATTTTCAGTTGCAGATTGTGCCTGAAGTACAGAAATACACAAATATTAATCTGTCAGTCACTGGAGTTAGGATGTAATGCACCAGCATAACCTCACAGATAAGAAAAGGGTAAATGATGTTATTGCTGTAGAGGGAAAGAGAGCCAGTTTCTCACTCCAGGCTCTAAAGCAGGTTTTTTTAAGTGTCATTGTTTAAGTATATAACCCAGTGTTAATACTACACTCCCTGAAATGCAAAGGTGCCTCTAGGTATTCCTTTCGCTTGGTGGTCTAAATGCTGATCACTGTGATTAACCATCACCTGGACCTGTGTACCTTTTTTGCAGGCAGGAGCTGGTGCTGTGTTGGGCAGGACGATCTGGGGAGTCCTGGGCATAGGTGCCTTTGGATTTCAGCTCACAGAAGCACCTGCTGGCAAACACATCATCGTTACCACCCGTTCCCACAGCAGTGCCCTGGTAAATGAGTGCATCAGTGCCTTGAACCCAGACACTGTCATCAGAGCTGGAGGAGCAGGAAACAAGGTATGAAAACTCAAAATCTCCTGTTTTTACTGGGAAGTGGCACCTTTGAAAAAAAGAGACTTTTTACAGAAATCATTTGCTTACTTGCATGAATGTACAGGAGACTTCCTCCTCCCTCCCCAGCACAACTCCTTCTAGCATTCAGTGTGCTGTGAGGTAGACAGAATTTGTGCAGGTGTATCTGTGCTGGTCACGGCTGAGGTCTGTCTTCCCCAGTATTCTGTTTCTAGGGGTGAAAATAAAAACTTGTAAGACCAGGATGACTAAATGGGAATTCAGTTTAATCACAATTATTAGTCATGTCCTCCAGTTCATGTTAATACAGTTTTCATTCCAACTATCTAGCAGCACATATGAAAGGATAAAAATACAAGCACACAGTGGTATTTTTTGCAAAACTTGTCTGCATACTCTTTTACTACCAGTTTTAAAGCTTCATTTTGTCATAGCTGTCAAAACCAGACCTTCTGATCTCTCTTCTCCAATATGTGCAAGGCTCAAAATGGCACTAACACAACAAGTAGACAGTTTCCACTTTATTTTTTTAGTACTTGCACAAGAAGGGAATTTGTTTCTGAAATTAAGAGCAGATTTTCATCCTATAGAGTGTATTTACAACAATCAAAAATATTGAATTGAGTATGGTAACTCAGTATAGCTTTCCAAATCTTAATACAATTTCTTGTAATATCAAAGGAGATGGCTGATGTTCCTTTTCTGACTGTAAGTACATAGAATAAGTGGATTTAAACCCTGTTTCCTGGTGTTATTTCTACCTCTTTCAAAATGCCTAGATCCTTTGCAATGATTGCCACGCTCTATTCATAATTAGGTCATTCAACTTATAGAAGGCAAGGCATCTGCTTATGTATTTGCCAGCCCTGGTTGCAAGAAATGGGATACGTGTGCACCTGAAGCTATTCTACATGCTGTGGGAGGTAAGTTAATAGCACTCAAAATTCCAAGATAAGTGAAATTGCATCAATTTTAAGTTATTTATACTTTTCATAGGAAAAAAAAAAATTCCAAACATGTTTTTTGAAAGAAAAATGACAATATGTATGTATTTTTTAATAGTTATGACTCACTAGGAGCTTTGAGCCCTCTGAAATCAACAGTAATGCCAATGGGTCAAGCACATTATGCTCTGAAAAGCATGACATGATCTCTTTTGCTCTGGACTAATAGAGTCAACAACTATCAAATAATCAACAAAGCCAATTCCAAAATTTTGAGTATATTAATTTTAATATTTTCAAAACAAATGGCTTTTTTTTCCCTGTTGGCTACTATCTCACAGTAAAATCCTGCTGCCCTACTAACTGGATATAGTAGTTTATTATTAGTAACATATTATGTAATATGTGGACATTGAATCATTCAAAACAACAAAAATAGGTCAAATCATGTTGTTCCTCAGATATACAAACTCCAAAACTGAGTAAAATTAGTGGCCTCCAGACAATATAAGCCACTTCACCTATCTAGGTGTAAGGGGTTGAGAAGCTATGAAAAGTCTCACTGGCCAAGATTTGAAGTATATTATTATTTTTTTTCTGCTGTTCACATTGATAGACCTTTTACCGCTATGTGCTAAAATTACGAGGTTTTATCTCCTCAATTCTGTCAAGCAATGGTAACAGGCTTCATAATGGCACTATTTAACTCTATTTAACTACAACTATTTAACTCTGCAGTCTCTGGAGTTGATAACTGGGATAGCTTTACACAGGTTAGCTCAAGCACAAAGCAGCCCAACCAGTCTGGAGCAGCACAGTGCTGTATTTAGCCTCCTTGTTAAGGAGGTATCTCCTGGTTAAAATTTTGTGTGAAGATCTCCATTGTTCTTACTAACTGGTTTCCAGAACTCATTCAAAACCAACTGGTGTGTTTCTATATTATGTTACAGTTGTATAGACTTACCCTGGCTTTTACTTGGACTGAGGATTTTTCTTTCCTTCTTGTCAATGGCCAATGTAAAAGCTAGTCAGGAAGCGTTTTAAGTAATCCATGAGAGAAAAATATTGTTTTCCTTTTTCTGAGACACAAGAAACTTAAGTATCCTTAAAAAAAAAAATTAAAACCACTAGTTATTGGATTTTGGTCAGTAAAAAACCTGTTGTGCTTAAACTGGAAGCAAAGACACTTCACATCTGAAGAGAGGTCTGTGTTCACCAAGGACTGCTTCTTTAGTTATATCACTTGAACTAATAAATTCTCTCTTCCCAACTCTTTTTTGCTGGAATATATTTTTTTTCTTTCTTTCCTTTTTTTTTTTTTTTTTTTGCAGGCAAGATAACTGATATCCGTGGAAATTCATTTCAGTATAACAAGGAAGTGAAACACATGAACTCAGCTGGGGTCCTCGCCACTTTGAGAAATTATGACTATTATGCCAGTCGTATTCCTAACACTGTGAAAGAGTCTCTAGTGCCTTAAAGCAGGGAAGCATCTTCACTTGGCCTGGAAGGCTGAGAAAGTGAACTTGGGGAAAAAGAAAGAAAGAAGATAACTGAGCTTGAAATCTTGTTTTATAGAATCTGAACTGAATTCTTTTATTAAGGTGTTCAGTAATTTCAAAATTACACGGAATCCGTAAGTAAATGTTGGATCAGATTGTTTTGCTGTTTTTAGCAGGCAACTTTAAAATGGCCACATTTCTTCAACACCTATATTCTGTATTCGCTGGGAGTTTTCATTCTTCATGACTGTGCATGATATGCTGTAAATCATAACACTGCAGACCAAAAATCATCTAAAAATTCTGGGCACAAAATCACGTTAGTCATTCACCTGATCTTGCTCAATGTTTTTTGTTGTATGTAGGCAATACAGGTTTTTTTTTTAATTCCAATTGGCTTAGGGTTTTGCTTGATGGATTAGCTCATTTGTTATAAAGTTGCCAGTTTGATTCTTAGAAGTGAATCTTTGAATTTTTCAATCTGCACTCAGTTTTGGGCTGGCTGAAATTGTTATTTGTGGTGGGTTGGGTTGTCTGAGTTTTGCAGGAGGCAGGACACAGTCCATCTAGGCCTTCAACATCCCAAATAGGGGTTCCTGGGTCACTGGATCCATTGAGCATCAGTGAAGTGTTAATACAGCAGGATTCAGGACACCTCAGGTGAGGAAAACCCAAGGAAAAGGTGACAGGGGGAGGAGTTCCAAGCACCTCTCTGATTTGAAATGCCCCTGTCAGGGTTTATGCCATTGCAGTCTTTGGGTGCTTTGGGCATCCTAGGTCACTTTGACATACATGGGGATAACAGAAATTGCAGAACTTAAAATTTGTCATGTCCAAATTTTGAGATAAGCAGGTGCCTTTCCAACAGCCCCAGGAGTTGAAGAACATGACAGTACTGTTTGCCCTCCCTGTGAAACATAGGCATGTTAGGGGAGGAGAAAGAAGAAGGACAATATCACAAAAAATTAACTTAAAAATTGGAGAGCCTGTTTCAGTCAGCTTTCACATAGGTATGGGTGTTAGAAAAGCAGGATTCAACTGCTCAGTCCACTTGAACACAAAAGAGAACAAGTATTAAATTACATACGACTAGCTAAAAATGGCAACCTTAGCCAAAACAGGTGAAGTCTCTTCAAGGTGAATTTGGAATTCTGGAGTTAGGATTTTGAACCCCTGAGGCCTCTATGCCTTTTGTTTTCTCCAGATTTTGTGCCCCAAGTCTCTTACTCTCAAATTAAGGAGTCTTAGGGCCTCCCTTTCCCTACCAATGTGACACACACTGAGGCACGCCATGAAGAGATGCCAGTTTCAACAGACAACACATAGTTTTGCTTTTCCTTCTGTCCTCAGTGTGGAGAAAAGAGTGGCATATGTCAGGTTCTCAGGCATGTGGTGTCAGGGAGGGTGCCTGAACACAGCTGCTCGCTTACGTAAAGACTGAATCCCTAAGCTCCTCTCCCATGTGTTTTTTTTTTGCCATTACCTGTGGTGACACCATAAATGTTAAAGTAGCCTGCAGGCTGCACTGCACCCTTTCTTCCTCTCTGCCCCTCTTCATCCACACAAAACATCTTTAAACTAGCACTTCAAGGTACAAAAGTTATGTTTTTTCGTACAGAAGAAAATTTCAAATTTCAGTTTTCAACAGTATGTTCAAGTTACTTCTTTCTCCTTTCATCACACAAGATGTTTTAACAACTCTAATTTACTTAAGAGTCCTTAGATTATATCCTTTCCTCACCACAGGATAACATCAATATGACTTCACTGGCTGAAAGCTGGCTCTATTTCCAGCAAGCAGGAACAACTTGACACCCAAAGATATGAACGTGGCAACTCTTGCTAAGGTGTTCCCAGTCTCTCCATGTGCACACATGGAACAGGATCTAAGGAAGGTCTTTCCTTAGTGAGGTCATCTTAGCATAACATTTAGATAAATTAGCAAGATTAGGATTTACCTCATTCTATCATGACACTGGATTAAAGCCACATATATAGGAATGATGCATGCTTCTAATCCTTTGATCTAAAGCCTACCTTCCTTCTCTTTCCTCAAGTGCATGACTGGTAAGAGCAGGCAAGACAGATTCAGCCTGCTTTAATTAGAACCTTCTTCATGTTTTGGCTCGCTACAAGTTTAGTCATTCCACATATTGATTGTGACTGAAGCTTGAGCCATATAGCAAGTACAAGATTAATCTCATTTCAGTGCTTCAGTTTTAATAATTTTAACCTTTATCTTATACAGGATTCTTTGTTATGCATGCTTTAGCTTTCCCATCAAAATCTGCATGTGAATTTGCAAAATACATGAAGATAAAATGTTAGAACAACTTAGACACCTCAAAGCCTGCCTTAATAATTCTTTCCATGTAATCATGAAAGTACTAAGTACAGAACCCAGTTAGTAATCTTCATCTAGGTATCTATATCCTTATTTTCACCTGAAACTTGTAATAGGTTTGAAAATCTCTTCAGCATAAGCCTGTTTCTAATTCTGCTGTAATTTTGGTTTCTGCTCTCCCTGAATGGGAGTAGAACACACATAGCATACACCAGCTTCTGCATGATGTGTAAAGACACATATATGGAAACACTTTCCATGCTTACAGAAACTGTAAAACTGCTAACACAGGAGAATGTTAAGTAACTTTGAGATTAAAGCCAGCAGCAGGAATCAATCATAAAACCCAGCACCTAAAGTGCAGTCATGCTCTGTCTGTACCACTGCATCCACTGCACAAAAAGCACCGGTCCACCAGTCAAGCATTTGATAATTTCTCTGCTAGCACATTAGGTGTTACAGTAACAACTATAAAATTGACCGGGGGGGGTGGGGTGGGGTGTGGAAATCACAGTGACACTGCATTGTCCTTGCAACAAAGTGAACTTGAGTCAGTCTCCTGTGAAAAACCGGTGACACAGCATTTTTGTGATTCGTTCCAAGACTCCAGAGGATGGTTGGGCACTGGAACAGGCTCCCCAGGGAAGTAGTCACAGCACCAAGCCTCCCAGATTTCAAGAAGCATTTGGACACTGCTGTCAGGCACATAGTCTGATTCTTGGGGCTGTGCTGTGCAGGGCCAGGAGATGGACCCGGTGATCCTTGTGGGTCCCTTCCCAGTCGGGATATTCTGTGACTCATCTGACTCGCTGCAAAATCTGCACGTTTGTCAGGAGTTTAACAAATAACATCCTACCAAAACAGACGTGTCTATACGTGTTGTGCTGTTCGTTTGTACCATCATACACAGAAAAGGGGTAGAAGGCATCTCCACGGCTGCTGCCACACATCCAACTAAGAGCTTTTGCAGCAGCTCCCGCAAACCCTCGGGAAGGCTCAGCTATGAGAAGAGAAGCGCCGGCTCCTGGCCCCGCTGAGCCGCAGCCTCCTCCCGGCGCCCATCCCGGACGGCTTCCCGGGGCCGGGAAAGCGCCCTGCACCGCCCACTCGTCACCTCCCGCCCGGCTCCGACCTCTCCGCCTCCTCCCGGCGGACTTCGGGACAAATCACGTTCCCTCCCCTCCCTCTCCGCCGTCTCTGTGGGTTCTCCCGACGGAAGTGACGGTCCATCCCCCGCCCCGGGGCGGGTCCTGCCGGGCCGCCGTGCCCGGGCCGGCCCTCGCCGAGGTGGCAGCGCTGCGCGCCCCGCCCTCTCCCTGCCCTGGTTCCGGCGGCGACGGCGGGAATGGCGGCGCTGAGCCTCACCGTGGACACGGGGAGCCCCCCGCTCGGTACGTGCGGCCCGGACCTCGCTTCCCGCCCCCCTCTCCCCCCCCAATCCTCAGTCTCCCGGGAGATCCGGCGGGCTCCGTCCCCTCCCTCCCTCCCGTGCCCGCCGTGTTGCATCATGCGGTGCCGCTTTCCCCGCGTGCGGAGGCGGGCGCGGGGCCCCGTGCCCGCCCTTGCCATCGCTCCCGTCCTTCCCGTTCCCTCCCGTCCTTCGCGGGGCCGTGTGCCCGCTGCGGCCCTGGCACGGCCGGGCGAGGCAGCGGGTCCCCGGTGCCTCTCGGTGTCCGCTCGGGCAGCGGTGACAGCGGCCGGCACTTGCCAGAACTCGGTCACGGACAGAGCCCTCGAGTGACTTGGCGCGTTGGGGCTGGATTTTAAGGCAGCCCTGGTTCAGACTGCGTGCTTGTGAGCTCTGCTTGGTTGCTGCTATCTTTTATTTGCAGTTTTTAATCTGTTGCTAAAATTCGGCTTGTCTGGGGAGCTGGTTCAAAGTTGCGCTGTGAAATCCGTGCTTTTTCAGTTGCTCGCTCACTGCCCTCCGAGGTTATTTTGCCTTTAAATATATGAAAGCCTCCTTCACTGTACTTTCAGCCATCTGGAAACAGCATTTTATATGTGTTACATACCATTTCTCCATTTTGTTACAGCTATTCAAAATAAATTTTCTTCCCATTCTTCGTCATAGTTTATTGATTTCTTTTTCACGTTCCCAAATGCTAGTTGGGAACGTTAATCCCAGAGTTTAATACAACTTGCGTGACTACTGATTTAAGGTACAATAACATACAACTTTTAAATAAAATTTCTTCTGATACTTGTTTATAATGGTTTGCCAGAAAATGATGCAATATGGGTTATGATTAACATCAGGTTTAGGGGCTTTGGAGACTTCTTTTCTTATGATAGCTGGTGAGTAGCACTAGAGATTTAATTCAGGAGATTTCGTGATTGTGTCAGAAATATTAAATGTTACAGATGAAACACTAGGGTAAACATTTGTATCAAGAAGACAGTCTTGCTCATCCTACTCATCCCTGCTTCATACAATTCTTCATGTCTGCTGTGCTCTGGGAGAAGTGTAGTAGCTTTTAATGTCATTAGTATTAATTACATAGCTTGGTGCACGTAATACTTGTCATTTTCAAAGCATTTCCGTGCATGTTATTACAATACTTACATGTCTTACAAATGTATTGCATAAGGGATGTCATCCTGAATTTCACAGATGGATAACTGAGGGATGGGAAGAAGAACCTTGACTTACTGTTAATGCCAGAAGAAGGGTTTTCAGCTGAGCACAGGTGAGAGCTAGGGAATTCCTAGCTCCAGTGGTTTGTATTTAGGCCAGTGTATTAATAGCTTCCAGTATCATCTGCCTTGGGTAGTTCATGCGTTGTTCTAGGGAAGATAAAGTGAACAGCACACCATGAAGGCTGTAACAGGTTAGATGCTTTTCAAGACCAAGAGTATAGTCCTTTATCTAGTTTCATTTAAGTAATATTTGCCTACGCTTGCTGTCTTTGTACGTGCTTCTGAGCAAAGTTGAAGAACACAAGCTCCTCTACTTATGCTCAGCAGGCTGAATCTGGACCAGAGCCAATCCAGAAATACAGCCAAGTTAGCTCAGTGCTTTGTTTGAGCTGCTGTGTTGTGCTGTGTTGTGCTAGAGATTAGAGCAGGTTTGCATCAAGCCACTTTGAATGTGGGCAGAGCTGTCTTCCAATCAGTGATGTAGCCTAAAAACTTGGATAATTATTTTCTTTCTGGAGACCATTTTTTACTGTCACTGCTGAACTGCTTACTCTGAGAATCCTGTGTCAGCTTCCTGCACTTTCACATAGATAGAGTTTATTAGTTTTGAATGGCTAATCTTTTCATAAACTTTAATTCAAGTTAAAAATAGTTTCATTCTCTTTCAGAAAGTACTGATATGTTCAGTAATTCATCTCCATTGTTGCATGTGTCAGGGCTGGGATGGAGTGCATTAGTAATACCGTTCAATAATTAAAAGCATTTTGTTTAGCATCTCTACATATATTGGGGGACAATATATGTAATTTTTACAATACCCTTAGGAAGCAAATTGTATTGCTGCTGACACTTGCTGAGCTCACTGCAGATCACTGTGTGCTGGACATTGTCAGCTGTAAGGCTTGCCAAGAAGGAGAAGCCTCTTGCATATAAGACTGAACATTGATTTTTTTTCCCCTGGCCAGTCTTACCTGAAGGAGTCAGTTCAGTCATCAGGTCCTATTGGAGAAGAAATGTAGCTGCTTGGGTATTGCTGTGAAAGGTATCTTCCCTGGAAGGAAGTTCAGTATCTTTTTCTCTTGTTCTTTTTAAAGGAGCTCTGCTGACAGTGGAGCATGTGAAGAATGATGTTGAAATTTCAGTGGAAGAAGGCAAAGAAACCATCCTCCGTGTGTCCGAGTAAGTGACTTTGCATCTCTCCTTCTAGCTTTGGGTCAGCAGTTTTAAAAGTCACATGGTTTTAACATTGACAGTAACCTTTTGAAGTAGGTGGAAGAGAAAAAATACAGTTTTATTTATCACTGCATTACTGTTGTCTCTTTGTAGCGTGGGCAAAACATTTACAGTGTATTCTAAACTAGAGCTTTATGGCAAAAGCTCTTGTATTCTTATTTTCAAGCACTTACTTATAATCATTTATGCTACACCAGTCACTATTGTTTAGGACTTTTTGTGGTGCCATGGATTATCAAAAGCAAGGCCATTTTATATTAGGTAAGATCGGTATACAAGATTTCTTGGACTTCTGTGTGTGTGGTGGACTGGATTTAAAATGTTTATATGACATTATTTTAGGCTCACTGCTGCAAATATAAGTGAAGGCATGATGTTATCTCAGAAAAGTGCTAATTAACTGTGCTGTGCTATCCACTGTATCCCATCTGCATCCTGTAGAAAGGATATTGGAAATTTTTGTAGTAATCTATTGTCTGTCCTTCTAAAAATACTCTGCTATTGGAATGATTAATTTCAGATTTAGGGCGTGAAGATGGTCTTTACAGTCTGAGTAAGCTTAAATGCATATCAGAAACACAGGACTAACTGTTAGTTTTGGGAAGCTGCATTGTCACATTAGATTCCACATCAGGTAGGATATCTGGATATATCAAGAGGAGGTATCCTGCTACTTGAAGTACCACTGACATATCAGTGGAAATCTCTGACCTCTGGTATCTACAGTAAGGAGCATATTTGTACCCATAAACATTGCAGTTGTAACTGAAAGTATACTAACACTATGATGAATTTGGAATTAGTGATTATAAATGTAGTTTTTTAATATTGATTAGTTTTTGAAAGATTGGGGGGGCAAATCTATTGTTCAAAGACTTGCTGACAGACTCTCATTTTGTGAGCTATTTCAGTAGAAGATCCTGTTAAAGCCATCAGTGCACCATAAACTGGTATACCTGCATGTCTGTAGAATGGCTATAAAAGCAACATATTTCATGTTGTGTTGTGGAGTTCCTGGCTCAATCCTCGTATGTTAACACCAGCTGAGCATTTCCACTGTCTTCTAACCTTAGGGAAAGAGCTTTCACTGTGTGCATCAGTGCAAAAAAACTGAAGCACAGGAAGAGTCACAGTCTTCAGTCATGGTTGTTTTACAGGTTGCAAATATTTTTTTTCTGTTTAAAATGTTAGACCTGAACTCAGATATGAGTTCTTACTGTAATCTGATATCACATGTTGTCTTTTGCTGTGCCTAGTGATGGCATTGAATTCGTGATTTTTGAATTAAAGCAAGAGAACTGTGACAGGTTGTATTGGGACTTAATTGGTACAGCTTTAATGATTTTTGGTGTGTGTCATGCACATGTGGGATACAGCTTACGTAACAGAGAGTTAATTGGATATTTTTCAGTTGCATGAGAAAGTTTTCCCCATAAGTAGCATTAGCCAGGTTTTGGTTTCATTTTACTTAGTTTAGGCAGTGTATGGATGTATATACCAAAAAATATGCATATATAGTGTACAATCCTTTGACATGTGGGAATTATCTTGGAATATTATAAATTTATACACTTGGCTTTGAAATAATATTTTATTAAATAATTTTGTATTACAATGCTTTCTTCCTACTGCATTGCAAAAATGCTTCTTTTGGCTGTAATGGAACTTGTCAGAAATGTAAAGCAAATGCTCTTCTGCACTTTGGCCCCACAAGGATAATGTCTAGAGTCATGGTTCCATCAGATGGAAATTTTTGTCTGTTAGTGTCCTTTCAGCCCTGGTGTTGGATTATGTTCAAAAAGTTATTCCAAACCTCAATATTGCATTAATTTTCTCTTGCTTGGTTGTACAATAATTTTAAAAATTGATTCTCTATTTTAAAGTCTGTTAAAAGTGTATCTCTAACGTGGGAAGCATCAGCTGAACTCATATCTCAACTAATGCTTTTGGTAAATGGATTTCATGGCATCAGTTCTGCTGAAGCTATCTTGTTTTGGCATGACTTGAAAATCACTTGGGATGTTTCAGATTTTGTTTTTTTTTCTTTTCCAGGAATACATTAGTTCTAATGACTTGACTTGAAATAAAAAAAAAGAACATTTTATTTGTGATTCTTCTAGGTTCTATTTTTGAAACTTAGTTAAAATCTGGTAACAAGCTTTTCAGCTAACTAACTGAAACTTAGCTGTCAGGTAATTAGCTGAAAAGTTAACTTTTAATGATAAATCAAAAGTTAACTTTTGATGATATTTTGAGATGATAAATTTTATTTTAAAGGTCATTTTTGAAGCCTTAGCTTCAAAATTTTGTCTAGTAATAGCTCCTAAGCAAACCACTCAGCTACTTAGCAGTCTGCACTAGCTGGTGGCTTTTTTGAGTGTTTTAGTGTACCTGCCTCTTGTCAGATTACAAACTGCAGTACAGCTTTTCTGTTTTGTGTTGGGAGCAATTACTTGTAAGTAGATGAATCCAACCATTCTGCAATGCTTTTTACAAATTAATTCAATGAAGTTTTATTACAATTGGAAATTGTTTGTGCTTTGTTTTGTGTTTCCTTTTTTTTTCCCTCCCCTTCTCCCACCTTTTCTTTTAATTCTTGAATATCTGCCCTGGTATTTAATTATGTGGCATTTTGTGTCACTTTGAAGAGACACTCTTTGCCTGTAACATTACATTGTCCATGTTCATTCTTCCTTACTTAGCCCTGGAGCTAGCAGGCAACTAGCTGCAAAGAGCCTTTTATAACTTTTCCAAAGAGGCCAATTAGCCCTGTTTGGGGGGAAGTGTTTTTTTTCCTGAAGAAAATAAAAAACTTGAAGAACAAGTAAGATTTTACTCAGAGTAACATTGTCCCATTTCATACACTTATTCAATTTTGCTTGGATAATCGTGGGTTTTTGTTTTAGTATGAACTACTGAAAACCATAAGAATACGTTTCACAGACTTCTCAAGTGCAAATGTACTGAAAATATTTTGTTTTCCTCAGTTTGAAAAAGCTTCATTAAAATCTGATAGCAGTGTCAAATTATAATAGGACATACTTTGTGTAAGTTGAACACCCTACTGTGGCTTTTGTTTTTGGTTATGTTTTATGAGTCTTCTATGTACTGGATCCTGGATGCTTGAAAAGCTAGAAGAAGAAAAAAAAAGGCAAAAAATCCCTCTCCACAATGGACTATATTCCTTAGGTTTTAATGCAGTTAACCTAATGAGACTGACTGATCCATCTGTACTAAAAATGGAACTCATTCTAATTGTTAATATATCAAGAAGTCTTCTGTATAATTTTGCGAACTTTAATTGATTTTTGTGAGGTTTGAGGGCTACCAAAAATTCTTTTGATTTTATAAAGGATGCAGGGATGCAGTAGGTATAAAAGGAAGTGCAGAACAATGACAGAACAGAGTTGTAACCTTGGTTGGAAAAGTTGGAGTGTAGCATTCAATCCATTAAATTGAGTAAATGTTCAGAAGAACACTTAGAGGAACTCCTTTTGTTGATGTCAATGCTGGTTTAGAAGCAATTGGAGCTCTGTTTTTCAATCTACACCTACACAAGACTGTGGAGATGAGTGTTATCTGGAGAACTGATGGCTGTAATGCCTCTTTCTTCCAAAGCTCTTTAGTAAATACAAATATATCTTAGATGAATTGGAAGCTAGATTTCTGACAGTATGCAGCTTTTTTTAATACTGTATGTAAGGTAGAAAAGGAAGATGAAAACATAGAAGTACGCTCTTTGGAAAGCCTTTTTTCTCCAGATCTATTGAGAATTTTCATAAGGAGAACAGGAAAAACAAATTCAAACTTAGTCTTTTATATGGAGAAGACAGGATAAAAAGAAGAAATACAGTCAGGCAAGCTTGTTCATCAAGGGATGTCTCAATGAGGTATGAATTGAGTGAGTAAAAAAATTAAGAGGATTTTTCTTTCCCTGAATCTAGCCCTTAAAACCACGGTGAAGACTTCAGAACTCTTCAGTAAATTGTCTAGGAATTCTCTTCAAAGTCACCCTTCTTCTATGAAAAGAAAACAAATATTGATTAGCTCCTTATATTCTGGAAAATACATTGCTCAGGTTATGCTGTCAGGACTTGGAGCGAGTGTTTTGTTATTTGAAAGAATAATAGAGAGTTTTATTTTCTTTATTTCTGTCTATGTTTAGGAGCTTACTGTTCCATCTGGTGATAGAAAAACAAGGACTTATTTATTCTTTTGCTAGGTTTATTCAATTTTATTTTTTTTTTTTATGCTGGTGGCCTGGTACCTGTTGGTTCACCCAGAAGTTATTTTGTGTTTGCTTTACACGTGTTTAAGCTATGTGTGTACAATTAAAGTTGAAGTGGAGGTAGTAATTTAATAAACCTATATCTTGCCTCTTCCTTTTCTTTAGGCATGTTTCATTTACTGATGTGAATTCAATAGCTCGGTATCTGGCTAGAGTTGCTGCATCTGCCGGGTTGTATGGCTCAAATCTGTTGGAACACACTGAGGTGAGAAGGAATCATAGAATGGTTTGAGCTGGAAGGGACCTTAAATATTGTCTAGTTCCAACCTCCTGCTGTGGGCAGGGACACCTTCCACTAGACCAGGTTTTTCAAAGCCCCATCCAGCTTGGCCTTGAATCATGTCCCTCTCTCTTGGGTTTTTCTTTACCTTTTTTCTCTCTTGGCCTGCGTTCAAAGTCGGGGGGGAATTGTTTTTGGGTTAGTTGTTTTTGAACTTGTATCTGTTGTTCTGCATTTTACTGTCAGAATGAGGTTCCAGCTCTGTGGGTTGCTGAGGGTTTTGTTTTGCTAAGCTTTCTCTTTCTTACAAAGAAGAGTAAAAATCCTGAGCTTTGAAAGGGTTGCCCTTTCCCATCCCTGCAATAACAACTCCTAAGCTGGCAGTTCACTAACATAAGATAATTCAAGTTGGAAGGTGATAGATGTGATTTTCCTTCCTCACTTTTGTCAGTTCTGTTGCCATCAGTTGCTACCTTGTAACAGTTCAGTGTAACACCAAGGAACACCTTGTGAAATTGAAATGCTGAAGTCCTTTTTTGCTGTATTTGATGAACAAAACCCTGAATCCAGTTTCCTCCTGAGTCTACCTCAGAATAATCAACCAATTTAAGTTGGTAAATGAAACTAACAAATTGAAATTTATTGTGTCTGAAACTGGGAAAGGAATTGAAGGACTTGATTCAGGTCTTTTCTACAACAACTTGAAACTAGTGGTAATCACTCTTCAGCCCTTATAGCTGGTCTCAAGGGAAGTGTTGTCTTAGTATTTTGCTTTTAAGGCATTTACAAAGTTGTACCTTATCTTGTAGCTATTTAGGTACAAACCCCTAGTTTTTAACTTAAGCCCAATCCTCGGCAAACACACTTTAAAGATTGGTGTTGCTGATAAAATGGTTCTTTTTGCTTCCTGTCTTTCAAAAATAAAAGCTGTGCTTTGAGAAGTACTGTGACAGCTGCATTTGTGGTGCACATATTTTGGAGCATAACTGCAAATGATTGAACTGAATTCTGTGGTGGTTGTAATTACATCTGTGCCTGCCACGTTGCCTCGAATGTTGGAAAGCTTCCCGTTGCAGTTTACGGAACACTTCCACATGAAATAGGGCCAGAGGACTAGAAGAGACGCTTAGTCTCTTACAGAGTTGAGGGATGCAATTTATAGAGAGGGCTACACTATTACCCAATCTAATTCTTAAAATTTTTTTGTTTGTTTATGTATGAAGATATGTATGAAGACTGCTTTGCATGGAGAAAGGGGTGGGTCCTGTTGGAGGAGGGATTCGATTGCTTCAAGTCTGAAAGGAGATGAGGAAGAGAAGATAGGGACTGAGGGGAAAGTGGTATACTTAACCAGTAACAGTACCAGGAAGATCAAATAAGTCACAAATATGGTATTTGAATAGTTAAAGGATAAGGATGATTATTATATGCTCTATGTGATAATTAAGTGCCTAAGAACTGCTGATTATTTTACCAATGGGAGTAACTTCAATAAAGTTGGTATTTTCAGCCGCTTGAATTCATGCTGGAGGAAGAAATTAAGTTAAATCATTTAGTATTATTCTGGATGAATTTTTCAGTATAATTTATTTTAAGCATTCTTTCAACATATATTATGATGCATTATCTAAATCTAAATATTATTATATATTTAATCCTAATGATCCTGTTAATATTTTCTGTTCAACTATGAAATGGATTGTATGTTATTTCAGTTGTCTAATGAGCTTAATTCTCATTCCTTTAGTAACTTTAGCTATCTTTTGTCCCTTCAACCTAGATTGACCATTGGCTGGAGTTCAGTGCCACAAAGTTATCTGCTGCCAGCCAGTTTCTTTCAGCAGTCCAAGAGCTCAACCACTGTCTGTCCCTAAGAACCTACTTGGTCGGGAACTCCCTGAGCCTTGCAGACTTGTGTGTCTGGGCTGTACTAAAAGGTATCAGTATATGTCCTCTGTTTCATTGGCTTGTAATCAGTGTATAACAGGAATCTCTAAATTTCCTTTTTTTATGGATGCTAGGAGTACCTCTTAGCTGTATGAGAGACTATATACTATCATGTCCACTGCTTTCACCTGTGCATCACTAGTGATGGCAATAGTATAACTTAGAAACCCTAGATTTTTTTTTTAAATTATTGTTATATTTGGAAATTTGAGATGTAATCCCTAGGTGGTTTTTTTTTAACCTCTTTTGTGTTAACTGTAAGAGTGTCTTTTATTACCTGTTGCCTAAGTATGAAAATGTGCCATGTAAAATTATATACATGGACCTTTCTATGATATTATCTTACTACAGGAAATTTCTTTGATCTACTTTGAATTATTAGAAGAGGTATATGTTACTCTGTGAAATAGCCTTTGAAGGTTAAAAGAAGCTTTGATGACCTCTTTTTATGGGTTTAGTTTTTATATTCTCTTAGCTCTATGTCTAAAGGTGATAGGTGACAATCTACCATGCAGTATAACCAAATTCCTGTTGGAAGTGAAGTGCATAACCAAGATTAAAAGCTAGCGGCTTTTGGTATTTTTTCAAAATTGCTACTCTGGAATGAAATCTGAAGGAAATGTCCTTTTTTTCTCTCCTTTTCCTGATCTAAATCTTTCTAATGAAGTTGTGTTCCTTGAAAACTAGGTTGTGGGAATACAGCCCCTCGAAAATAAAGGAGAGTATTGATGCAAGCTTCACTTATGATAAAACTTAGAAAATATCAACTGTAGACACAATAGAGGGGTATCCTGTATTTCTGCCTTGAAATAAAGTTGTTACTAATTTTGAGATGGATAATACAAAGAAAAATGTATATTCACCATTCCCTCTCACCTTTTGCCTTGATGAATCCAAGAAAGAATGAAGTATGTTTTGGGTTTGGAGGGATTTTGTTTATTTAATTTTCTTTAGAATGGCTTGTGTCCCTTTGACTAAATATGTCTTCAGAAGAGAGAGTAAGTAGATTATTTAAAATCATAATTTTTTTTTTAGTCTTAAAAAGCTGCTATTGGTAATAATTTTATTTTTATAATTTAGTAGTTTGAAATTTTTATTTTTTTTTCTAACAGATAATAATGTATGGCAAGAGCAATTGCAGCAAAACAAAGCTCCCGTGCATGCAAAGCGATGGTTCAGCTTTCTCGAGGTACAGCATGCTTTTCGGTCAGTAGGAGCCAAGTGGGCTGCTGCTACACCAAAGGTTAAAATGGTAAGGTTTACTGACATCCTCTGGAGAGAGTAGCTTTATTTTTGTGGATATACCGCAAGAAAACTTTATTTTGTTATTTTAAGTTAGAGAATTAAAAATTAAAAGGAACCAGTTGTGCGGTAAACTAAACTTTTGTAAGCTCTTGTTTACAGCTAAAGCTGTCGCTTTCAAATTTAGAAAGGGATGAATGGTGTACTCCAGTGCTTAAGTGGAATCATGAAAATTTGGCGCCTCTTCTTTTAATCAGCACTGCTCTTTAGATGTATTGTTTCCTTTTTCCAAAGAGCGTTTGAGGTCCTGATTGACCTGCAAAGATTGCACTCTTCGGTTGATTGAAATTGTTGATCATGTTCAGGTTAAGAACACTGAGATATAAAAACTTGGATTGCAACTATTTTCTTTTATGGAATAAATTAGGCAACTTGGTGGGATTTTTCAGTCCTGGATCAGACCGGAAGACAGAATAACTTAAAACTCCAGAATTGATCTGGTTTTGGTGTGCTATGAGTAATGTCAAAGTTGTGAAGAGATGAATTTGGGGTCCAGTATGGCAGCTTTTTCTTGTCTGGTTTGAAAGAAGACCTTGATACAGAAGCTATTATCTAGAGTTTTTTATCTGATTATATAGCTAATGCAATCTGTAATTATATCTCTTTTTAAGGCAACAGAAAAAGAAAAGAAAGCGGATGTTGGGAAGTTTGTTGAACTTCCTGGTGCAGAGATGGGAAAGGTCATTGTAAGGTTCCCTCCTGAAGCAAGTGGGTAAGAAACATGAATGCTTTGAGATGGTTCTATTTGTGTTTTGTCTTAAAAAAAAAAAAGTGTGCTTTGGTGAGGAGGTTAATCAGCCTATCAGACAAGGTTGTCAAGCCAAATGGGTGTTTAAAGCTTTGTCTGCATTAGAGCTTTGTGTTCACTTCTCCTCTATACTTCATTGCACTGTTGCCTGAACTTGGAATAGGAAGATTAGTTGCCAGCAGGTAACGTGGTTCTGCACAGCAGTGGGATGAGGAGAAGCAGGAGGATGACATTTCCATGGATGATGGTGCTGTGTGCACTGCCAGGAGCTGTGATGTGGACATACAGGCTTTGTGAGTTGGGTCAAAGGACTCTGTGCTTTTCGAGGAAGCTTAGATTTGAGAAGGGAAAGATGTGTGGGATGGCCTTCCTTGGGGAACCTTGACACCAGGTAGAGGCCCAGGGGTCTAGACTGTGTGGAATACCAAAGCACAAACCCCTTAAAGATCACATAGAGGAAATGTGATGAGCCAATATAATAAATTCATTTTTCAACCAGTGTTTTATTTCCCGTTTCTTTTTGGAATTGCCTGATGACCTGTAAAATTTCCATGATTACATTCCTTCATTAAACTGGCTGTTCAGCATCATGTGACTTCTGTACTTGTGTATCTTACTCTATTAGTCCAGTATAAAGTGTTACTCAAATATTATAAATTATGTATTATTTACGTGTATGTGTAGAAAATACTGTTCTCAACTTACTTTAGTAGTTTTCAGTGTCTTAATTCTGGTGTTTTATTTAAAACACTGTTCTTCAGGAACACATTAATTTTTTTTTTTTTTGGAAAGTGATTTTCATTTTGTGGATTTGAGGATTTATATTTAGTTGAAAATGTCAGTACCTTTATAGCTTGTGTTAAAAATACACTGCAACCACCATTTCAGAAAATTCCATTCTTCTGAAATTGGGTAGGTTCAGATTATCTGGTAGCTGCGACTGGGTATCATCAGCAGTTGGTTTAAGTTAGTCTGTAAAATTTGAGATAATTGCAGTCCAGTCTTTATATCCATAGTGACACTCTAATTTACGGATTTAGATAGTTTTAACACTTAACTACTAAGTTAATGGTAGAAGAAACATAATATGCTTTCATAAATGTGTAGTATTTCAACAAATATCCTAGGTTGGCTTTTTCTGTTACACTTAAGTATCGCTTTCCATTCTTTCTCATTCTCTCACAAAAAAAAAGAAATCTAGCTGAAGGAGAGCGAGTGTGTACATTTATTTTTTATTTCCTTTTTAGATATCTGCATATTGGTCATGCCAAAGCTGCCCTGCTAAATCAGCACTACCAGGTTAATTTTAAAGGAAAACTTATTATGAGATTTGATGACACAAATCCAGAAAAAGAGAAAGAAGACTTTGAGAAGGTATGATAAGACAGCAGAGAAATCCATTCCCTGTGCAGCTAATTCAGGGGTAAATGGCATGCAGATCTACTGTTGCACACTTCTTTTGCAACAATACCGTTTTACGGTATCAGTATTACATTTAAGTCTTATGCTTGGAAGACATTGTTGTCAACTTTACCTTAAGAAGCTTAAAGGCCTTTTACTGATAGCTAAGATATTTCTTCCCTTTCTCAAATGTTTATTTTACAGTATGTAGATGTGCAACTCTTGCAGTACACTGTTGTTTTCATCGCATAGTCACTCCTTAGTGTGTAATAACTAATTTGCTTCAGCTTTCATCTCCTTTTCTTGTCCTACCTCCTCCTTTAAGTCTGATCTCATGTAATTATAGGCTGTGAATGAATGATAAGTGCGTGACTCTCTTTTCTTTCATGCTTATTCTTATGGCTTATCCTTCCTAGGCAGTGGAGCATTAGAAGCATCACATCTGACATGAAGAGAATAAAGATTTAAGAAAACTTGCTTTCCCGAATGTTACAGTGTACAATTTCACACTTTGCAGGTTATTCTTGAAGACGTTGCAATGCTGCACATCAAACCAGATCAATTTACATATACCTCAGACCACTTTGAAACAATAATGAAATATGCTGAGAAGCTTATTCAAGAAGGGAAGGCATATGTGGATGATACTCCTGCAGAACAAATGAAAGCAGAGCGTGAGCAGAGAATAGAATCTAAACACAGAAATAACTGTAAGATATTTTAAGCGTCAGTCTTGCCTTGTTGTCTTTTTGATTTGGCATCAAAACTTGATTTTTATTAACAAATATGAATATGACGACTAATTACATAGGTTTAAGGTCCTTACAGGAACTTGTAAGCATTTAGTTCTTTGTTCTGCAAGGCTGGAATAAGCGTATATTTAGACAGGTTCAGCAGACTTGCATATGTATGAGTTCATCACTATTTATTACCACTTAAAAAATTCAACATGTGAAGTGCACGAAGATGAATTCCAGTATCTAAAGAGGGGGGTGACGTTGATTCTTTGTTACTGCAGTAATAAAATGTGGTTCTCTGCTTTCTTTTTGTTGTTCTTAGGTGTTAATAAAAACCTACAAATGTGGGAAGAAATGAAAAAGGGAACAGAATACGGACAAACTTGTTGTCTACGAGCAAAAATAGATATGAGTAGTAATAATGGATGTATGAGGGATCCAACTCTTTATCGTTGTAAAAACCAGCCTCACCCTCGTACTGGAAGTACCTACAAGTATGTCACTTCCTCCTTGTGTAGCTAGTAACTTTTGCTCTTTTCAGGGCATTTTCCTTTCCTTAGTAAGCTTCTTTTAATACTTGGAACCTGCTAGCATTTTTCCATCCGAATATGTAAGGAGTCTCCTGACTTTCTGAAACTTCTGCAAATGACTTTTAAAGCCTGTGAGTTGACCGTCATTGTCAGCAGTGAATATTATTTCAGTTTTGGTCGATAAATACCGTAAAATGTAGGCAGTGGAGAACTTTGAGTCAAAGTATGATGGCCGTGTCTTGGACAACAAAGCTGTTTGCTCTGGCTCTCAGAGCTTAACCAGAATTATGGCAATTTTACATTGCTACGATTTTATGTTGCTGCAAAACATCCTTGATCTACTTAACTGGGTGGCTGCTTCCACTTTCACTGCTGTCTCTGTGCAGAATGAATATTTGCTACATTGTGCATTGAAATCAGCCTACTAAATTGGTCAAGGATATGGTTCAGCACCTGTTTGAAACCTCTGTTTCCAGCTATACAACTCCATTTTTGGAAACACTGATTTAATGTGCTTATAATAGTAAAACTGTTTGTGGGTAGGGGTTTGTTTTTAAGCATGAAAGCTTTGCTCATTATTTGATCTATTAATGATTCCTTTTGATATTTAAGGAAAAAACCCTATAAGTCAGCATCTTTTGTGTTTGAAAAGAACAGTAGCAGTGTAGGGTTGGTTTTTTTAGGCTTGAATATTAAGGCTGTGATCAGGTAATTTCTTTAAGGCTTTCTTTGTGTTAAAAATACCCTTTGAATTTTTTTGTGGAAAATTCATTGTGTATGTGTTATTTTAGTCTTGATTTGAAAGTTTTCGGGATCATATGTTTGTAAATATTTGTAATACATGAATATAAATTATGCTTAGTTTAAATGTTTACATGGGAGGAAAGTGTTTTGTTCTTCTGCCCTGCTAATTAAAGGTCTTTTTTTCTCAGAGTTTATCCCACATATGACTTTGCCTGCCCTATTGTTGATAGCATTGAAGGTGTCACACATGCATTGAGAACAACTGAATACCATGACAGAGATGAACAATTCTACTGGATCATCGAGGCACTGGGCATAAGGAAACCATATATATGGGAGTATAGCAGGCTAAACCTCAACAACACTGTGCTCTCTAAGAGAAAGCTTACGTGGTTTGTCAACGAAGGGCTTGTGGATGGATGGTATGTTACATGTCTCTAGTTCAACATTATTCCCTAAGGTACTTGTGACTGACACATGCATTTTCGCTTTTGGGCAGCATGAGTGAATATTTAAACAATATTTAAGAACACGGATTAATTACAGTGGCTTCTGCATGAACAGTGTTTCTGTTTTCTACTCTGCAGTAACTGTGTGCATACATATTCATGTCCTGTAATAAACATGAGGTAGCTTATTTTTGGACTCTGGCTTTTGCTGCCGGTGCCACTTACACGTTTTCCACTCTGAGTCATTGGATCCATTCCTAAGTAATGTCAGAAGAAGGCCTGGATTGAAGAACTTCTGGTCCTATCCATCTCGTCAAATCCATCCTACTTCCCTCCCACCTGCCCTCCCCCTCCTTCTTTCTGTTAATTTTTTCATGTTACTTTGTTTATGCAGATAGTGCTTGGTGGCCTGGTAGCCTCAGGATTTACCTAGAAAGGATGAACTGTGAGTTTACGCTTCTGCAAGTAGTTCAGAGTCCAGAGGGGTTCCTTTGTCCGTTCCCACAATGAGCTAGCTGTGGGACCACGCCATCTGAAGTCATCTTGTAGTACAGGACTCAGCATTATCCATGGATTTCTTCAAAGTTGGCCAGCTGCTGGTAGTGCTTTTCCCGAGCTGGTGTTAGATGATTCTGTGCTCAGCCCATGAGAGTATCATTTTACACAATTTCCTAGGCTACCTGGTTGTCATGCTCACATGTGCCAAGTGTGCTCTTTTTTTTGGTTGGTTTTATTTGTCAATTGTGTTGGAAGCATAGATTCCTAGCTTAAGTATGGAGCCCCTCTGCTGAAGCCAAATTTATCCTTTTCCCCCCCTGCATTTTCTTTTTTCCTAGAGGTATAGCTGGTCTTACAATGACCTTTCCTTCACTAAGCTTCCCTTTTTTAGGTCCTCAGCAAGGTTTGATTTGTTTTCCCACCAACTCATGTGTTACATTTCAGATTAGGTATTTTTATTTATTTCTTGCATTAGAGAAAAAAAAAAATCATAGAATTCTGTCATGTTATCAAGAGATAACATTGTCATGGTCACTCACCTGTTTCTGGTTTCTCTTGAGCAAGAAAGAATCAAGCCCTGTTGTTTCAGGTTCCATTATTCAGTTGCCATTGGAAAAGAAGTAATGGGACAGGGATATAACTTTTGCCTTGCCCATTTTTGAGAGACTTAAGATTTCCCAGATATAGGAAAGGAGCCACTTCACTGACGGATGGCTTCCCTTCCTGAGGTGAAGTAGAAGAAAACCTGCCCCGGTACATTTTGTATGGATAAGAGCTCAGTCTTTTCAGTTAGATCTTCTCATCTAACTCTTAGTTCACTGAGAAAAATACACTGAAGCTGCACCTTTTGTGCATGGCAGTATTATTTAAGTTTTTTTATCAGTGTAAGTAGTAGGTAGAATTTAGCATGTGACACTAATGCAACATTTTTCTACTAGGGATGACCCAAGATTTCCCACTGTACGTGGTGTCTTAAGAAGAGGCATGACAGTTGAAGGGCTAAAACAGTTTATTGCTGCTCAGGTGGGTGTTCTCTTCTGATTCTTTGAATCTCCCTTGATAAGGACAAGCTTTTGTGAAGCTTGTCACTGGGATGTTTCTTTTTTTGAAGGTTTACTCCTTTTATGTGTACTGCTTCAACAATGGCAAAATGGACTTGGAGGTTTCTTACTTCAAAAAGTGATTATTTGGCAGCTTAAGATACCTTTCTAAACTGTTTTGATTAAAGCAAATCCTAGAGGGTTTGTAGTTTAAAGGACTTTGTTTTAAATGAATCTAAGAGCTAGAATATTTATATTAATGCGTTGGTTTGGTTTTTTCCCCAGGGCTCCTCTCGATCTGTTGTGAATATGGAGTGGGATAAAATTTGGTCCTTTAATAAAAAGGTATGTGCTTACTTGAATTTGATGCTACTCCCGATATCCTCTTTCTGGGATATGTAGAGAATCTGGCGTTCATTGGAGTGCTTATCACAACAAATAGCAGTTGCAGTCTGTTGCATCATTTGGCACACTTTCAGGAAAATGGAATGTCCCCACCCCTTTCTAACCTGAAGAAGCACTAATCCTATTGATTGTCCTATGCCAATACTTACTTGCCTTAGTACAGGAAAAGATAATGATATTTGCTGTAAATCTGATATGAAACCTGCATTTCATTTTTCTGCTTTCAAGCTGCGAGCTATCTGTAAGAAGGTATTACTTAATGCTTTTTACCTTAGCATATAGCTTACAGTGCTGTAAGCATACATAGCATAAGCTATCATTTTGCAGCTTCATAGCACAGTCACGTTTGCTTGTATAACAGGAGCTCTACAAACCCACTGAAAATGCATTATTCCTAAGTTTTAATTGGAATTGCCCATTTCTGGTTTGACTTATTTGGTTAACGTGAACACAAATCTTAATCGAATCGATCCACGTTGGCCGCGTTTCCTTTCTGTGGCAAAAGGACTAACGCGCTGCATATCCTGCCTGTGGAGATAAAGCCAGCACTGCTGAAGTTTCTGACTGGATGTCAAATCAGGAATATTGCATCTTGACATGATTAGTCGCTTTTTGGCAGCGGATGCTTGGACACTATAATAAGGCGAATTGTTTCAATGCGGATTGCATATTTTGTGTGATTGTGGAAACACCTGTTATTTTGCACTGGGATTCCTGCTTGGTTTTGCTTAGATAGTAACCAAATCCGTTCATTTAATAGTTTTTGCTTGTCTGGCATGTGTCTTGTATTTCTTCATATATTTTGCATTTTATCTGCTACATACACATAGGTTTATGAATTGGTTCTTTCTGTTGCTGCATAAATACATTTATGACTAACGACTGATTTGAGGGGAAAAACCCACAAAGAACTTTCAGGGCTCTTTTTTTTTTTTTATTTGGCTTTTAAACTGAGTTTCTTAGACCTCTGACTCAGCCCCTTGGACAGCACCATAACTTATTAACCAATTTAATTTACATGTATTTGTGCAATCTGCAATATGAACAAAAACAATTAGTTGCTTACAGGTTATTGGTTGCTGAGCTCAAAGACTTCATCAGTGTGAGAGCTCATATTTTATATGTGATCCTGCTGCCTTTTTAGCATTAGTCATCTGAGGAAGGATTGTGAGTTTTAATAAGTAAAATAAAGAACCTGGTAATAACACTATAAAATTCAGTCGTTTAATTATCAAAATTATGATATTAAAATCACATAATACACCTACATTTTGAAATACATACACAAATCTTTTTTTAAAGTGTGCATCAAACATTTAGGAGTCTGACTTCAGTGACAACTAATTTACAAATATGTGACTTCTTAAAAGTGTATCATCATATCACCTTACTTGCTAATGTCAAGTAATTAGATGCTAAATATATTTTCAAAAATATAGAAAAATATATAACTGTAGTTTTTCACTTGAGCAGGAATAAACTAAGGGGAAAAAAAAATCACTTCATATTAATAAAAGCAGGTGTTTTCCTTTGTATTAGTTTCCAGGTAAACTGGAAGATCTCTGATACTGCTTTTGACCTTAGATGACTGTTTTACTTGAATTGGCTATATAAGTGCTTCTGAGCCAATACTGGCAAACCAATATTTCAGGTATGAAGAGTGCTGTGAAAAACTACAGCAGCTGAGTTTGATAAAAGGCAGTAAAAATCCAGGAAGACATCTTAGTGGCACCTTTTTCTTGCCAATCTCATGTTTTAGAAATCCTAATGAAGTCAATGTTACGGTGTTGCCTTATTATAGTATCTAATGTGTCTGTATTAAAATTGCAGACTTAATTGGTGCTTCCTCTATAGCCAAGTCTGTCCCAGATTCTGCTGGAGTACTGGCCTGGAAAATAAGTATGGGATCAGGTCTGATGCTGCTGGAAAAAAGAACAAACTCCACTGATAAATTACTGCTTTAAATTCAGCTACCTAGAGAGAAAGTGTTCCAGATGTAATAGCCTATGTGTGTAGTAAAACTATATCAAAGCATACTTTGATGTCTTCCCTATGAGGCAGTGGGTCATAGTTTTGGTTACTTCAGGTGTCAGCAGTACCCAATTCATAGTTTTTACTCAGAGTATTTTAGTAAAGATTGGAAACTGTGAAGTATTACCACTGTTTTCTCACTATTCTATAGCTTTGGATGAAAGTGATATTAAAGCAAACTTTAAAAAAATGCAGTAACATAAAGAATACCAGTTAATATTCCTTTTTTGTGGTTATTGTTTTGTACAGCATCTTATTTCTCTGTCACTGTCACATATTCATGATCCACCTCATTCGTTTTCTGTAGGTTATAGACCCAGTAGCACCTCGGTACACTGCTTTACTGAAAGATGCAGTGGTCCCAGTAAATATTCCTGAAGCTCAAGAGGAGATGAAAGAAGTGGCTAAACATCCAAAGGTTCTTGCTTTACTTCTTAATATTCTGGTATTGCAGATCAGTAAGTTTGGAAAGTACCTTGGCTTGGAGCAGTCAGCAAGGAGAGTCCTGCTTTTACCTTATTCAGACAGCATGAGATAAAACCAAGGTGTTCTTTTTTTTCCTCAGAATTGTCAAAAACTGGGCAACAAATAAACGTGTTTGTTCTTTTAAGAGCATGTAGGAAGCTGCTTTTGTAAATATGGAGAATGCACACAAAAGGTGCATTGAAAGGCTTCTCTGGGAGTTTTCAGAAGAGTTGAGACGTTACAAGTCTGAAGTGCTGCTCAGACTTTTTATTGTTTGATACTATTTTTCACAGAGAAGTTTAAATATAAAATCTTAGTCAAGCTTTATGGATATACTACAGTAGACACTGCTTATCCATAACAGTGAGGAATGCAAGAGATGTTTTTTAAATAATTCATAAAATTAGACTTATGTGGAAAAGTGATATATTGACCTGTTAATTCTACTGTCTCTGGGTATTGTTTTAATAAGACTTTTACATTTGTATAGCAAATAGTTATTATCAAAGGCTAAGAACTTGCAAATTTGTTACTCTTAGTATCCAGTGAACAGAATAATATTCCATAAGAAGGGGAGTATGTTACAGATACAATTGTTTTTTGCACTACAATTAGCAAAGATGCTTTCCTTTGAGTGTAGCATCTCAAATTGTACTTCACTGAAAGCATCTCTTAGTTATATATACACTTACATACACTTACACAGAGAAACAAGTGAATATTGCTGAGGCTTTCCTTCGTTTCTTTGTTTTGATTTTGTTGCTCCAAGTGTTCCTGTAGCCATTTCTTGTAACTGGGGTCGGACATCTAGTTTCCCCTCTTCCCCATGGCTGATAACAAGGAAACAGGTTTTGAGCAGGTGCAAGTGAGAACTGCACCTGGAGTTGACCCTTGAGTGACTCTTCAAGGGTCAAAAAGTCTGAAGTTTGGTCAGATGCAAGCTAGCCTATTAAAACTTTGATATTAATAATAAATGCTGCCTCCAGTATATAATGAAATAAATACTGACCAGAAGAAACAAATTGCAAACTCTTGACCAGCTGACAAAGTCTGAACTCGCAGCTGTCTGCCTTTAAAAAAAAAAGTTTATTTGATTGTTGAGATGCTTTAAAGCTGAATGTTTTTTAATGTTATAAGTGATATAGTTCTGGTTTCTGTCTTTAAAAATATATGGAAGAAGCTGGAAGAAGCTCCATATGTATTTCCATATTAATTGTATAAAAAAACAAAAGTGAGAGTTATGAAATTAGTTTTGAAGGGAATTTGCATAGCAAAATGGAAGCATGAGAAAACCTTTGTTTTTACCTGTGAGATCTTAAAGATGTATAGACCTTATGGAAAAGGGATATGCTATCAGTGGTGCTGGAGCTAGTATTTGATAGAAGATAGGATTTTTTCTAGTGTACTGTCAGAGGAATGCATGCAACACCTGTGAACAAGAAACTAGAGAGTTGTGGAAGAATGCTGTAGCTCTGCATTACTTTTATTGTCCATCTTCTATCTTCATCTGTCTCCTGTCATAAATAAAATAGTGTTCTAGCATTGCATTAGCTTTAGTCAGCTTATATAATAACAATCTATCCTTTGAAATGAAATCATCATTCACAGAATGCCGATGTTGGGTTGAAACCTGTGTGGTACAGCTCCAGAGTCCTGATCGAGGGAGCAGATGCAGAGACCCTGACAGAGGGAGAGGTTGTTACATTCATAAATTGGGGCAATATTATCATCACCAAATTAAACAGGTAACCTGATTAGTGGGAGATGAACTTAAATTTTTATTTACAGCTTTTTGTTGATTTTTCTTTTAATAGGAAGCTTATAACAATAAAATATTAATGGTTGCTCATATATGTCCATCTCATGATTCTGTATATAGATCTCTGCTTTGAAATATGCTACAAAACTGCATTTTAGCATAGAGTGTATTTTACTGCAGATTCAAGTCTGAAATCACCAGTCAGCCCTGATACTGCATGTCCCTCTCATTTCCGTGGTAATATTTCCACCGTGAAACAGTTTTTTCAGATAGAAAAAAAAATCTGGAATTTTAACAACTTTTACCCTGTAACAAATCCTGCTTTTGCATACTAAGGAACTAAACCTGTCAGTGTCAGTTGCAGAACTGTTGAGGTGCTGAAGGAGACGTTAATGTCATCACAGCATCCTTGAAATGGTTGAGACAGTGGCAGAGTGGGGTGAGTTGGGATGTTGAACATTAAATATGTAAAGATTTTTTCCTGTGCTTTTCACTCTATATTGATATTTAAGAAAACAAAACTAAAGGAAAACTTCAGGAGTGAATACACTCTTTAATTTTCAACATCTCACTTCAAAAATGAACTCTGAACCTTGTTTTTCAGTGAATCTATTCACTGAAATCTGTAGCATTGAATCAGAACTGATCATTTAGGCTTTCCTCTTATTTCTGTTTTCCTGTAGAAATTCAAGTGGAAAAATTGTGTCCATCAATGCCAAGTTGAATTTGGATAATAAGGACTTCAAAAAAACAACTAAGATCACTTGGTTAGCAGAAACTCCACGTGCACCCCTCATCCCAACTGTCTGTGTTAATTATGAGCATCTGATCACTAAGCCAGTTTTAGGCAAGGATGAAGACTTCAAGCAATATATCAACCGAAATAGCAAGGTAAGTTATCTTTCTGTCCGCTTTAATTCCACAAAGCTTAGTGTTTGGTGGTTTTTTGGGTTTTTTTTAAACGTTCAGTGTTTCTAGTTGGATTAATTTGTCAAGCAAGTAAATCATGTGCTGGTGTATCAAGTTTCCGTTTAACCTCTCATAATTTCAAAATTAAAATTTGACTCGCATTTTCTCAAGTGTTACCTGACTTTCACACCTCTGGGACCAATAGTTTGAGTTTTTGTCTTGATACATTCTTATGATGTGGCTTTTTCTTGCTAGTACTTGTTCAGCTGCCCTTGGAGTTAACTAACATTTCAGCACTTCCAAAATGAGAAAATCACTACTATCCTTCTACCGTTCTACTGTTTTTTGTGCTCTGTTAGACATGGACTGATTTCTTTTAACACTTACAGCAAGAAGAACTGATGTTGGGTGATCCTTGCCTTAGAGACTTAAAAAAAGGAGACATCATCCAACTTCAGAGGAGAGGATTCTTTATTTGTGATCAGCCCTATGAGCCAGTGAGGTAAGCTACCTAAGAATGGCCTAAACAGACATCATAGAATTTGCTTTAGCTTGCTGTGTTTTAGGGTTTTCACACACACATTGGCAAGAGTAATGTTGTCTGCAAATATTTTCTCCTTCGCCATGACCTTTCTGTGGAGTATTTCTGTGGACAGGCTTTTGGCTTGTATGTTCCTGCCTTTTCAAACTGTCTTTAAGCCAAGTACATGGCACTTTTGGTGCACCCCACCTAACTTTGACTTCCTTGTGAGATTTGAAGTACAAGAATTAAGGAACAGTGCTACAGAACAAAACAGGCATTTTCCCAATTAGAGCATGCACATAGTATTGTACACTTCTTTAGCAAGCTATCAAACATCTACACTGCAGGTAATAACATAAGGATATATATTAATATTATAAAATAAAATGGTACATAAGAGGAATCAGTGCAGATCCTCATTTATGTAACTTCGGGTAACTACAGTTGTGTACAAAGGTAAACTTAAAGTTGTGCGTGAGGATCTTCTAGGAAGAGTAGAACATTTGTTTCAATAAAGGTTAATGTGTACCTTATATTTCCTTTATTGTTGTGTTTTCTATAAATCCTTTTATAGTCCTTACAGCTGTAAGGATGCTCCGTGCATTTTGATTTACATCCCTGATGGACACACTAAGGAAATGCCAACATCTGGGTCAAAAGAGAAGGCCAAAGCTGAAACTGCAAAGAAAGAGGTAAACTTGTGGTTTAGAAAAGTGCCATAAAATGTATTACTGTACATCTATTTCTGTACCAGATTATCATGCTGAATACTTGGCTTTCTTTTTCTTTTTTTTTTTTTCAAGGCTAGTTCAGCTATAAAAGGAAAATCTACTCCACTTGTTGGTCACACCTCTACTCCAACCTGTAGTGTATCTGAAGGTCACCTGATCATTTACAACAGGGTGTCTGCTCAGGGTGATATAGTTCGTGACTTGAAAGCTAAGAAGGCAGCAAAGGAAGATATTGATAAAGCTGTGAAACAATTGCTGGCCTTGAAAGCAGAATACAAAGAAAAGACAGGCCAGGAGTATAAGCCTGGAAATCCTCCAGTGTCCATACCTGCACAGTCGTCAAAGCTTGAGACCTCTGGTACCCTGGACAGTAAAGCTCTGTATGATAAAGTAGCAGCACAAGGAGAAGTGGTCCGAAAACTGAAAGCTGAGAAAGCATCTAAGGTGGCTGATTTTTTTTGGTCTGGGTTTCCATAGCCCATTGTTCTCTGTTTGTGGAAGTGAACGGGTGCTTGTGGATCCAGGTTTTCATAGTGATCATTGTTTGGACTGGGCTCTGTTCTATCAAGACTTGTGTTTTCCAATACTTACTTCTTCAGTTAGATGTGTATGACAGTTTGTGTTAATATTCATAAAGATACACGTGAGTTCCCCTATTTCTTAGACTGCTGTTCTGAAATGTGGACAGGATTCATCCCACAGCATGAGTTGATTAAGTATCCAGATCTGGTCCTTGGAGTTAAAATGCCCTGCAACATTTATTTGTTTATTTAACTCAGGATTGACTTGTTGCTATTTGGACCTTAAAAAACCAAAGCCCCAAAATCAGAAAGGAAAAGAAAGGTCCAAATACTACAGATATTTTTGAGACATCTTCCCCTCTGGAATGGAGCATAGAAAATACAGCTACTATTAGTTGTATTCTTTCTATTCTTTCTAATGCAGAACAAGAAAAGGTAGAAAATAACACACTGTGCCTGGTGGTTGAATAATGTTAATAGTAGTGTCTTGGTGACACCATAAAATCTAAATAAATGGGAAGATCTAAACTAATTTATTGTTATAATTTTACTTAGGACAGTGAAGGCTGTATATTACATAGTTGGAATTACTTTATTAAAATAGGAAAGTAGTAGGGAAAACTTCTCTGAACAACTCTACTAAATAGTTAAGAAAATGGAATAGGTGTGCATAAGCTGCATGTCTTTTCATGAAAGTTTTTATGGTACACTTGAGAGTCTTATGTCTCTATATCTTTCTTCCTCCCTCTTTCTGCCCCTTCCTTTCTCTTTCAGGATGAGATAGGTGCTGCTGTGGAAGTCCTTTTATCCCTAAAGGCAGCATATAAACAGCAGACAGGCCAGGAGTACAAGCCTGGAAGCCCACCTGTGGTCTTTGTCCCTCCTCAGTCTTCTCCTGTTTCTACTCTTCCGTCCCCATGTCCAGTAGACAGCAAGTCTCTGTACGACAAAGTAGCTGAACAAGGCGAAGTGGTCCGCAGGCTGAAATCGGAGAAAGCCTCAAAGGTGTACTAGCTGTGGATACTTCTGAGTGCAACAGTATCTTCAGTTTAGACTAAAACCTAATTGCAAGTTTTGTGAAACTCCAGGAGCAAAATATAAACAAGTTCTATGAAGTGCTTTCCCAAGTTCTCCCGAGCTGATGATATGGCTGACTGCATGAGTTCTGTGATAGTGCATGGAAAATAAGTAACTTCTTTTTTTAGTGATACATGATAAGTGAAGAAGAGAGGCAGTAACTTGAAAAAGACTGTAACTCGAAGCCAGAATGATGATAATAAATTAGGGACTTATTTGATTGTGACCAAAGAACCATTCTTTATTCAGTCTGAGTATTTGCTGCCGTTCTCCAGTGTACAACTCATGGACTGCTGTAACTGGAGGGGTCTAAGCCACCTAAATGGGAGGCTTTCAAGGGCACAGAAATCAGCCCCTACATATACTGCCTGATTCAGTCCTTTGATGTACAACTTGTAGGTGTTCTGCCTAAAAAGTTTTACCCCAAAACTCAATAATGGCAACTGATACTAACAAGATAGCTCTAGAAGTTTTATTACAACAGCTGTGTTAGTGCCATTCTGGTAAAGATTGTGTTATCTCAGCTATTGTGTTACATCTCTGTTATTTCTACCTTTATCTGCAACTGCTGTTTTTTCTTTCTTGCTTCAGGAAAAAATAGATGAGGCTGTGAAAATTCTTTTAAGCCTAAAAGCAGAATATAAACAAAAGACAGGTCAAGAGTACAAGCCTGGAAATCCACCTTCAGCTCCTCCTTGTATATCTTCTGCACTTCCATCTTCTGTATGCTGCAGTAACAAGGCAACCTGTAGCTTAGTGGATGGGAAAGCACTTTATGATAATGTAGCTCAACAAGGGGAAGTGGTACGCAGGCTCAAAGCAGAGAAAGCTTCCAAGGTATAATAGTAATGTGAGAGTAAGCAATTGTAATTCTTACCACATTTTGCCACTGGAGGGAAATCTTTCACCAAGTGATGTTCAAACTCCCCTGTGTCCAGGCCATGCATGGTCTGATAAGGCCAAACAAGACTATGCTGATGTTGGATACTTTCTTGACTCTGAGGTGTAGAAAGTCAAGCTTAACCTCTCATGTCTAGATGAATAGGCACAAGCATGGGAGATGCCAGCCTTGCAGAACTTTTTAATGTATTTTACTTTTTCTTGCTATATTTGAGACAAGTGACTAAAAAAGTATCTAGTGCGCTGCAACAATAGCAAGACTGTTCTAAACTTCACAAAACATCATCAGTGATGATTGGTTGTCTTGCTTTGGTTTTGTTGTGTTTTTTTAAAGATCTTTTTTGAAAGAGGTTATTGTATTTTTAATGTAAATTCTGCTGCAATTTTTAACAGGCTGTACTGGCCGTGTGGGCTGTGGGAATGTTCTGATACAATGTGACAGCTCTCAAAAACACTCCTCTTGCTTGGGAAAGAGTCCTCCACTTACTATAAAACACTGTTTATTGCTAGGTGGAAATTTTATTTTCATAGCCTGAAAATCAATGCTTCTTGTCAGTTCTCCTTAATTCTCACCAATATATCTTGCTGTTTCTCCCCCATATAGGACCAAATAGATGAAGCAGTAAAACTCCTCCTCTCTCTAAAAGCTGACTACAAGGAAAAGACTGGGCAGGAGTACAAGCCAGGACATCCACCAGCAGCTCAAGGGGCTTTGCCTCAGGCACCAAACACAGTACCCAGTGGTCCAGACACTCCTGAAGCTAAAGCCCTGTTTAGCAAAGTAGCTCTTCAAGGAGATGAAGTTAGGAAATTAAAAGCAGAAAAAGCAGATAAGGTAAGAACATGCATACTGTAATACAAAAATGTAATATATGTATTTAAACCTAAAAGTGTATTTGAAATTCAGCATGATTATGGGAAGTAGAAATGTACATTTAGAATAGGTAGCATTTGAATTATGAGATCTGAAACATACTTTTAAAATCAGTCCTCTCAGATATAGTCCTTAAAATGTTAACACATGGAAGTTTGGTTTTTTGGTGGGCTAGAGCCATGCTATTCCTGTGATTTCTCTATAAATTTCTTTTTTTTTTCTTTTTTTTTTTTTCCTCTGCAAGGAAAAGATAGATGTAGCTGTTAAGGAACTTCTTCAGTTGAAGGCCCAGTATAAGTCTGTTGCAGGAGTTGACTATAAACCAGTTTCTGCTAGTGGTGTAGATGACAAAGACAAGAAGAAGAAAGAGAAAGAGAACAAGTCTGAAAAGCAGAGTAAGCAACAGAAGCAAAATGATGGCCCTAAAAAAGAACCTTTGCAAGGACAGAGTGGTAATGAGCGTTCCTCAGATGGATCAGGAGAGGGTCAAGGCCCCAAGAAACAAACAAGGTAAAGATGCAGTCTTAAATCTTATTTGATAGAAACTTCAACTGTTTACCTCTATTCAGATTTAGAGTTTCACAGGTGTCTCATTTCACTGAAAAATGTGGACATCTGCAAAATAACTGTGTTCATAGTTAGGATCAAGCCAAAAGCAAGTTACCAAAGTTTATTTAGTGTCAGCTGTGCCTCAGCATCCTATAGTGTTACGGTCATTGAGAACTTGCTGTGCTTCATTATTTGCTTCTACAAATGTGCTGCTGTGTCTTGCTCAGTATAATCCCTGGCGAAAAAAACACAAACCCTTGTACCAGGGTTTTCAGAATATTTTTTGTCAGGACCTTGAAAAGTATAGCCCAACCCAGAGCAAGGCACTGCTGGCGGCGGTGGTGGAACTTTTCAGTGATGATTGCTTTGCATTCCCTCTCCTGCTTCCATCCTGAAAGTTTAGAGGTCTTTCTACAGCATGTATTATGCATCACTATGTATTTCCTGTTTCATATACATAAATCACATATTAGAGGCAGAGACATGGTTATTTTGTATAGAAATTATGCCAGAAAAATATATTTTTCACCCTTAAAACTTCTCTGTTTGTAGAAATATTGAAACTTTACTTCTACCTACTGTCATTTGAGTTTGGTGAGTTTAACCTTCTTTAGAGTCTTGTAGTTTTTTGATTGTAGTATCAGTTTTCTATCTTGAACAGTGTGACTGATATTCACATGAACGGTAAATTCAAGTTGCATATCTTCCTGAAATTGTAGCCACTGTCTAGGTAAGAAGTTTTAAAATGAAGAGTAAAACAGCTTACACACAGGTCTGGTTAGTCTTAAGTTCTTACAGGAGGAGATTGGATTTTTTGATGCATCATTGTGACATTCTTTGATACAACCATGGTGAGAATTAGAAGGGTTCAAGCACTAGTAAAGAAACTATTCTTTATTAAATATTCTTGTTAACCAAGGTAAGGAAACACTAACAATTCCTCCCACCAAAAGTTAGCTTTATAAAGTAAAACTAAAATATTCTGGTTCATGGCCCTCTTTTTCTGGCCCTCCTTCACCCCACACCTGCTTCCCCCTCAAAAAAAGAGGATTAGGATAAATTTCACTGGTAAATGCTGTACAGCACAAATCTGGTTCTTTTCTAATACCATAGGTTGGGTCTAGAAGTTAAAAAAGAAGAAAATCTTTCAGAGTGGTTCTCTCAGGTAAGTGCATATCAGTTTAATTAAGACACAGCAAAGTACTTTCCCTTTTGTATGTCTTACATTGCTATCATAGTCTAAATAGAAGTGCCTGGATTAAAGAGCTGAATAAATTCAGGAAGCTGTAAAAAGGAAGAGTCAACCACCCCACTCCATATATATAATAAATATACGTGATTTTCTTAATTCATACCTGAATTCCTCTTCCCATTAAGAGTGTAAAACTTCAGTGAAGTGATAGGAATTTCACAGACTTGGGAGTTTTATTTCAGCTCAAGGTGATGCATAATAAAAGTTAGAATCTGTTGATACTGAATGAGTTTTCTGGCTTGTGAGATTCAAAACAACTGGAGTAGAAATGATTAGATTAGTCTGCTTAGGAGAGATTGTAACTAAGTATCAGTAGTCTGTACATTGTCTCTCAGTAGTATAATTTTTGCATAAAGTCTAAAAATCTCTTCAGACATGAGTTAGAGACATTTCTTACAAAAGTGCAGTTTTTTGGTTCCTGGAAATTAGCTTTAGTCTCTTACTTGGATTCAAGAAATTCAGGTTTAGTTAAGTGTTTACATTATTCAGATCTATTATTAAACTTAATGTTCCCGATTACCTTTCTCTAGATAATACAAGCATCTTAAAGTATATCTTAGTTGCTCACTTTCTGAGCACAAATACTTTTGAATAGCAGACTTCTCTTAAACTGCATGCCACACACTTGAATTACTGAGTGTTCTTTGTGTATAAACTGAAACTTCAGTATCCAAATGATCTTTTGAAAGGTGATCACAAAATCAGAGATGATTGAATACTATGATGTGAGTGGCTGTTATATTCTTCGTCCTTGGGCTCATGCTATTTGGGAAGCTATCAGAGACTTCTTCGATGCAGAGATCAAGAAACTTGGAGTGGAAAACTGTTACTTCCCCATGTTTGTGTCCCAGGCTGCCTTAGAGACAGAGAAGTCTCATATTGCTGACTTTGCTCCTGAGGTATACTTTAAAAATTTGTTTTAATCTGACTGTAAGAAAACCCAACCACCTAGTCTGCAGCTGAATATGAAAGTTGGGTTTGGGTTGGTTTGTTGTTTTGGTTTTTTTTACCAAACTTGTTTTGGTTTTGTGTGTTGTTTTTTTTTCTTTCTTTCTTTTAGGTTGCTTGGGTCACAAGATCTGGGAAAACAGAACTGGCTGAACCAATTGCTATACGTCCCACTAGTGAAACAGGTTGGCCTCTTTTCATGTAGTTTGGCTGTAAAGAGAGCAGTTACAGGTATAGTGTAGCTGATAGACAAGAGTCCCTTTTGAAAAGTGGAAAACCCCATTTTTTTAGAATGTTTTCTGTAATTCCTTATAAAAATTTCCTCATTTTCTTGCTGTCTTACAGGAACTCTCACAACTATACATTCCCTTAAATAGACTTTTTAAGGAAATGCACAGTTTAGGATTTTTTTTCATTAATATCCTGGAGACTGACTTGCTTTGTCTGAAAAATGTATTTGCTTTTTGGTTTAGAGTGTAAGAAAAATTCTTCAACTGATAATTCTCTCCAGTTTTGCATATATTTTGACTATAGTTGTGAAACGAGCCTTTACTAAAATGTCCTCTGAGTAATTTAAGGAAGCATTTTAAAACCTGAGGCTGGATGACTTCCTACTTGAGTCAGGTCTAGTAAGGCATCCTGAAATCGTAAGGTCAGTGAATTCCTATTTGTGAACCCAGATGTATTTACATATTATAAGCCAGTGACTCAAAATTGGTGTCATTAAATAATAAGCTTGGGGTTGTACTTTAACCAGCAGCGAGGAAGCAATTTTGCAGAGACTCAGGATGAAGCGAAAGTACTCCTTTGAAAATATTATGTATTAGGACAAAAAATGTGTTTTAAAGGAAATTAAACATAAAAACATAGTTCTCAAGAGCAGAGAGCGTTAAGTTTGTATGTATTAAAAGGAAAGGTTTGACATAAATGTCTGGGTTGTGCAGAGACTCAAAGCTGCTTTCTTTTTACAGTCATGTATCCTTCCTATGCCAAGTGGGTGCAGTCACACAGGGATCTTCCCATCAAGCTGAATCAGTGGTGCAGTGTTGTGGTATGTGTGTACATGATTCCTGGGTATCATTATTATGGTTATGTTATTGTAAGTACACTGTAGGAGAATTATTTTATGTGGACTTGGTATGGTGGTACTGATCACAGCACATATTTCAAGACAAAAGTGTTAATGTGCTTTATATGATTTGTTTTTCTCACTGTTTCTACTAAAACATTCTTTATCAATGTATACTGTTGATTATATTAAGTAGAAATCTGTGAATAGTTGGCTTTTTATCTTTATTGAGAACTTTCTAGCACTTGCTTATAATCATTATTTTTAACAATAATTTGACACTTCAGTGTTAATCATAGTGTTCAATTTTTTTTATTTCTGCCCCTCCAGCGCTGGGAGTTCAAACATCCCCAACCCTTCCTTCGCACTCGTGAGTTCCTTTGGCAAGAGGGTCATACAGCGTTTGCAACATATGAAGAAGCAGCAGAGGAGGTAAAAAGCAATGCACTGGTGCTTTTGCTTTCAGGAAGTTACCTTACTCCATAGCAACACAAACAGATCTTTTACTGTGACCACATAGAAATCTCTCTTCTTTTCTTTGGACCCCTTGTGAAAAATGCAAAGTATACTCGAACCCATTTTTTTCTCAAATGTAACCCATGTCTGAAACTTTAGTCTCTACAAACAATATGGGGATTTTGAAAAGCGATATATAGAGTGCTTTCCTTAAAAATTGTTTTCCTTAAAAATGAATTTTTCTTAAAAATCTAAATAATGCATTCACATGTCAAGTGCTGGAAGTTTTAACGTTTTCTTTGCCCACAAGACAGCTGTTTCATTGAGTGTCATGACATATCTTTATTTAGCAGATGTTCAGACTCTTAGGTGAAAACTAGAAGTCAGTATAACTATTGGACTGGCATTTCTGCTGTGACTCTTCTTGAAGTTTTCTATCATGATTTATAGTTGTCGCTATTTGATTCATAGAAAATAGCATCCAAATATTAAAGTAATTGATTAGTTTTTAAATGCAGTCTTGAGAAATTGTTAAATTTTTAAGATTTCAGACTCTGTCATGTAAAACTATTTCATGATGTAACAAATGCAAAATACTGAGTAATTCTTAAGAGAGTACATTTATCACAGGTGTTGCAGATACTTGATCTGTATGCTCAAGTGTATGAAGATCTCCTAGCAATACCTGTTGTGAAAGGAAGGAAGACAGAGAAGGAGAAATTTGCTGGGGGTGATTATACAACCACTTTAGAGGCATTTATATCTGCCAGTGGAAGAGCTATCCAGGTATTTATCTATTAAAATAATTTTTTTTCAATGAACACAGTAAGGTGAAAGATTTAAACCGATGCTCGATAGACTTAACTTTCCATTGAGTAGAATTTTCTGTGTGCATCTGTTTTAGGGAGCAACATCACATCACCTAGGGCAGAATTTCTCAAAGATGTTTGAAATTGTATTTGAAGATCCCAAGAAACCAGGAGAAAAACAGTTTGCTTATCAGAATTCCTGGGGCCTTACAACTCGAACTATCGGTGTAATGACAATGATTCATGGAGATAACATGGGATTGGTACTCCCACCTCGTGTAGCCTGTATTCAGGTGTGTAAAAATGCCTTAAACTACCATTTTGTTTCCTTTCTTGTCTTGTAATTCAGGAGCATTTCATATTAAGCAGCTGGAAGACTTAACATGGGATAGGAGCTGATTGCAGAGTGTGCTGTATAAAGTTTAATACAAATCATCAGGGAACTTGCAGTGAACAAGTCCCCTTTGATAGTCCATCCATTTAAAATAATGTTATCTGTATTGTTTGTATGAAAAGGGAAATGCATCCTTTATTTCTGAGAACTTGAAGGAAATTACTGGAATATAGGGCCACAATATTGGTTTTAAGTTCTTCTAATAACTAGGAGCTAATTTTTTTATGCAGTAAAGTACATGTCATGTTTTCTTGCAGGTTGTAATTATTCCCTGTGGCATCACAAATTCCCTTTCTGAAGAGGACAGAGGGGCTCTGTTGAAAAAATGTAATGAATATTGTAGTAGGCTGCTTAGTGTTAAAATCCGTGTCCGGGCTGATTTACGAGACAACTACTCACCTGGCTGGAAGTTCAACCACTGGGAACTTAAGGTACATTTCTTTCCAGGAGGTGTTTTGAAGCCTATGTATGGGGTATATTTACAAGGTATGTTACATGTGCCTTGTATTCTGTAGGCAGATATTTTCTCTAAATGAAGAATTGCTGCCTGATAATCAGTGATCACTTTCATTAATAAATGAAGAAAAGATATTTTCTGAGACTTGTTCTGTTTGCGAGGATTTACATCTCAGTAAATTAATATTATAAATTACTTGCATGTTTAAAAATTTGTACTAGTACTTAAGTGTCTCCAGGCTCACAGCAGTGCCTTCTGTGCACACAGTGGAGCAGAGAAGACAGACCTGGACAGCATCAGCAAAGAAAGGAGCAATTTTTTATTTTTTTTTTTCAAAATTGCCATGTTCCCATCATATAGCAGTTGAGAGGAAAAGTTCTGCTTCTTCAAATATAAGAGGCTTTTATAAAACAAAATTAGTGAGCAGAATGAAACAGTGGTAGTAATGGTAATTAGAAATTGAATGATGTGTTGTGATGTTATGGGATATTGTATTTTTGTTCTGAATTTAAAGTTAGTTTCGATATATTAATTTTTAGTGTAAGAGGATTGAAGCTAACCAAGTTGCTCAAAGTTCCCATTTTGTCCAACTCTCTTCCCTTTATGTAGCTTATTTTTTTTTTAAAGGGATTTCTAATACCATGAATCCATGTTGGAAGACTTTATAAATTAAATTAGGTTTATCAGAGAGGCATGGCATGGGGCAAACTTGATGTTTTTTATAAAACCTACTAATGTGTCCAACATGATACATAAACTGCATCTTCACGCTCATTGCAGGCACAGTACACTCATTTTATGGAGTGTATAAGAATTTCATAAGGTAAGAAATACAAAGGTGCTGGAATAAAAAGTACAGGAATTAACTGGAAAATATTTTACCTTATGTACTTTTCAGCTTAGCAGATTTCTAATGTTACTTCCTAAAAGAACCAAGTTATTGGTACTTCGTTTATAATGTCTGGTGTTAGTTCTGTTGCTTTCTTTGGAAATTTTCCTGAGAGATCATTAGGCATTCTTCTTTCACTGGAAAGTACCGAATACTTTCCTGTAAGTTTAATTATGGAGACAGCTTTTTGTGTGTCATAAATTAGAATGTTCTGTTTAAATTGCTGTTTAATAACAGTTCTGAATGGCTTTTTACGTAACTTTGTAGTAGGAGTAGATACCTCACCCTTCAAATAGATTTTACTACATTATTCACCTTTTTAACATAAATAAGGTGGGAGGGCAGGGGAAGTATAGGGAATCATTTGGAAGCTGTGAACTTGAAGCGAATGCAGGGCACACACAGAAAGCTTGGGTACAGGTTTTGATTCTCCTGTTCACCTCTTGAATAGTTTTAACTTATAAGTTTACTGATTCAATTTCCCCTGGGTAGGGGAGGAAGAATCCCCCAAAATGCATTTGCATTTACTTTCTTTGTTTTCTGTGAAGAAATGTGTACAGATTGCAGTACATGTTAGGATATAGAGACAGTAAGTTGTACTCAGTGGACTCTTTACTTATTAGTAAAATGGAGACTCTTTTTATCTGATGGTATCTGGGAGATGAGAAATTACGTGGTTCTATCACCAAAGTTTATGAAGCATAAAAGCTTTGCTAAGGTAATTATCTGTTTGTAGTCAAAGGTTCTATGCAAATAATGTTGGTATTAGGGCTATTGCTATTTGCTGTTAATACAGTTGAAAGTGGTCTGTGAAAACAGAATTAAAATGTATTACTGGATGAGCAAGAACATAATTACTATAAAAGACTTATTAGTTCAGACTTCATAAACCTGATTTGCAATATCTGGGATAACTGTCTTAGGGCAGCATCAGTTGTGTTTCAATATTACTTTAATGTTGGCACAAATGCAGTCTCGAAGCTAGTGAAGCAAGGTAATGCACAAGTGAAGAGAGTGTGGATGGGAAAGACAGAAGTACATAAAAGCTGTGGAATATATGGTAATTTATTTTTTTTCCAAAGAAACTTAAATGTGTAAAGTGATTCCATGTTAAGACTGGGCTTAAAAAAACAAGCAAAAAATTACTCACACAGAGACAGAGAGAGAAAATGAACTCTTCTGAAAATCAGTTCTTCATCATAACTTCTAATTTTTTTTTCATGAAGGGTGTTCCAGTCAGGGTTGAAGTGGGACCACGAGACATGAAGAGCCAACAGTTTGTAGCTGTTAGAAGAGACACAGGACAGAAGCTGACCTTATCTGAACATGAAGCAGAAGATAAACTGAAGCAGATTTTGGAGGAGATCCATGCTAACCTTTACAGCAGGTAAATTGAGAGGTACAGTGAATGACTGTGCTAATCACAGATGCACTTTACCTGTCAGAAGAATTTCTCATGTTGTTGGTTTATCTGTGAAGACAGACAGGTTAGGCACGTCTTTCTGTTTGTGACATGTAATTTTTCTGCCTCTTGAACTTCTTCACATGCAGTGATAGAACTTTCCTGTTGTTCTCATGAACGTGTTTTAAAAAATACTTCTGTGAATTCATGTGAAGTATTAGTAAACACATACACCATAAATAGTTCATGGAACAGTATTGTCCCAGTGAAATGTCTGGAGTACAGTGAAATGTCTTATGAGGAGCAGCTGAGGGAGCTGGGGGTGTTCAGCCTGGAGAAAAGGAGGTTCAGGGGAGACCTTATCACTCTCTACAACTCCCTGAAAGGAGGTTGTAGCTGGGTGTGGGTCAGTCTCTTCTATCAGGTAACAAGTGATAGGATAAGAGGAAATGGTCTCAAGTTGAACTGGAGGAGGTTTAGATTGCATGTTGGGAAAGTTTCTTCACTGAAAAGGTGGTCAAGCATTGGAACAGGATGCCCAGCGAAGTAATGGAATCACCATTCATGGTAGTGTCCAAGAAACTTCAGTAGTTGAAGTTCTGTGTTCAAAAGTGTATTTTAAGACCCTATTGACTTCCATAGGATTGTTTTCTTGTAAGCAATCAAATGCTTTTGGAACTGTTATTTGCCCTTATTGCATATTCCAGAATCCCTCACATGTCTGTCTCTGCAATTTGTTCTTCATAGCTGCACTGGAAAGAACAGGGTGCTGATGCACGTTTTCTTCTGTGGTTATCAAAGTTGTTTACTGGCAGAATATTTTTACCTAGTTAAAAACCATTTTGTGATTTAGATTTAGAACATATTTTAAAAAGAAAAGTGTACCTCTGTAATACTTATTTCTATCTACATCTGGTTAGTGTTGAACTGACATGCACAACAGTGTGAATTAACACGGTGAAAAGTGCAGCAACTTGGAGAATACTCCATCAGCAATTAATCAAAATTTTAGCACTTTGGGAAGGAGTAGAAAGACATAAACTGATTAGGAAGACTCTGATGAATCTATAACTTTTATTGTAACTTTTTGTTTTGACTGACTCTGAAAACTTAATTTGGCCAGTGACATTATGTGCATGAATCTGCCCTGACTGAATTTTTTTTGCCTTTTCTTAGAGCGTCTGAGGACCTAAAAAGTCATATGGTGGTGGCCAATAATATGGAGGACTTTCAAAAAGAGCTTGATTCAGGAAAGGTAAGGAAATCTACTACTTCTAATGCTGTGCCTCCACACACTTTGTATCCCTTAAAAATAATCAGGGGCTAGAAATTTCAAAGATTATATATAAATGCTACTGTCATTTTTATGGGACTCCCCCCTTACAAGCGGGTGAAGCCTCTCCTGTAAAGCTGCACAAAAATAAATTACCTTTACCAAAATTTGTGATACATGCTGCTTTCTTCTCCTGCTAAAATATGGTATTTACTGAACACAGTGTTCGCGTTACCACCGTTCAAAATGTAGTCCTGTGCCAGAGATGACTGGGGGTCTTGAAGTGACTTACAATGCTGCAGTTTGGTAATTTGCATATAAAATGTGATGTTTTTATCAGAATATGCTTTTCAGAGGGATTGATGTAGACATTTTATTTGGGTTACAATAACCTTACTGTCATTATTCTAATGCCAACAGTGACAAAACACTTATTAAGTCTCATAATAAAGTCCAAGTAAGAGTTTAAAGTACGATCTATTTACGTCAAAGAAGTTTTACCTTTATGACCCCTGAGTAGAAGCCACTGGGTTCATTAAGAGTTACTGCAAGTCAGAAACCTCCTTGGGATGATAGTAAGAATAACCCATCACGTGGATGGTTGAGCTTTACAGATCTAGACATCTGTTGGGAAAGTATTGAAGTTTAGATGAGAGGTGAATTCTTCAGTACAGAATTGAGCTACTGTTTCTTTTTCAGGGATGCACTGACAGAATTTTTTAACCCTGAAATTCTGTCACAGACCAACTTGTGAAACTGTTGATGTATTTAAAGTGTTCAAGTGGTAGGATCCCCAGCATAAGTCATTAAGGTTGTGTATTTTATAAAGTGAGATCGGGGGTTTTGTTTACCAGTTAGATCTGCTCTGAAAATTTCTGATGAAAAATGCATGAGTGCCAAGAGTACTTATTCCTGGTTAGGCTTGACCTTCCATCACACTATTTTCTTACATTTCTATTGCACTTAAATTCAATTTAGAACAAGATTTAAAGGAATAATGATGAACTTCAGAGGAGGGACTGATTTAGCATGCTTATGAAGCCAAGGATACAGATGTCTTAAATGTCATTCTGTGCATAGGTGCTATAATAGTAGTACTGCCTTATTTTCCTCCACAAAACTAAACACAAGTCTTTAGTCTTTATTTAACAAATAATTGTGCTCCGCAGAGATATTTAGCTAATACTACTGCTCTCATGTGTCATAATTTCAAGGTGTGTCATCACATATCTTTCATCTCTGAATTAAACAAGCACTCTGAAATGATGATTGACTGCTTTCAAATATTTTTACTTTCCAAGTTGGATACTTTGACCATTTTGGTCCTTGGGTTATACAAGTTTATTATAATCAGCATATCTGAATTGAAGAAAATAGAAAAGATATGTCATTTTGTGTTTGTTTCACTCTTGACCTATGTATGTTATATGAACAAAATTTATAGCATTCTGTTAACACTAGCTACTGTTTAATAGGAAAATTTGTAAGCTGACATGCCCCTGTTTAATTCCTGTTGCTGTTTTTCCCTTAGTGGAATTGCAGACTCTTAGCTGTTTAAAAATGAGGACTGTTTCTGTATTCTTTTAAGTCTCGTGCAAAGTCAATTGAAACTCAAAGGGTAATTACACAGATATTTAAGCAATTTCATTTCACTAACAAAAGATTAATGCAAGAACAGTGTGGTAGAGTGGTAATAGTTCCTTTTTTCAGTTGCAAGAAAGGGAAGCTATAAAGTGAAGTCTATTAATAAAGGGGTATACACCAGTTAATGGCAAATTGAGAATTTTGCAGTAAGAATGTAAATTTGGTGAAAGACATAGTGAATAAACCTTATTCACAGTTTGGATAGAATTAAAATGAGATTCTGAAGACTGAATTTAGTAGCTGGTGTTGCCCTCAGCTATCAACCTTACTTGAGTGTTCAAACGTGTGTAGGGGGTGTCTTTTTAACAATAATGCTACTTCTTAGTAGCAAACTGAATTTTCTCTCTGAAAGTCCATTAAAAATGAAAAAAAAATCAGTAAAACTGAATATAACAGTTGGGAAAAGAGATTTGCTACAATAGCTAAGAGTATTACTGAGAGGAGTGTATAACATTATCATTTCAACTTTACTTTCCTGTTTTTCCTCAGTTAAGCTAACTGAAGGAAACGGCAGGAAACCACCCCCACACTCCCAAGAAAAATGTGCTGTTGGCAATTCTGTTTTCTTAAAATATGTATATATAAAATTGTCTTGCTCAGAAAAAAATGAAAATTCATAGTAGTGGAATTAAAATGGAAACTTTGTTAGGATGGCACTGTCTTGTGGTATGTAAGCGAACATTTGTTCTGCAGTTTGAAAATATGAAACTTTTCCTAAACAAAAGAAATGGAACATTTCAGGGGAAAACTGTTTATACTTTCCTCAGAAGGAAGATGTATTGGGTTAAAAAAAAATCGATTTAAATTTAAATGCTACTTTGGGTTTGTGTATGTTTTTCCATGCTGCACTAGGAGGGATGACTGTGCTTATCTATTTCTCTGATGAAAAAGAGCTATTAAAATTTAGTTGTAACAATTGGAACTTTTCCCAATTTGAGTGTATATGAGATCTGAAGGTTTAGGAATCTTCCGGAGACAAAGATGATTTTTTTTAGATGTATAACTGTTGGCTTTTTTTTCTCCCCTCCTCTTTTCCCTTCAGATTGTACAAATCCCTTTTTGTGGGGAAATTGAGTGCGAGGATTGGATCAAGAAGACCACTGCCAGGTAAAATATAAGTGTAACTGAACTGGAAAGTATCTACCAAGATCAAAATCAGGATGTTTTGATTATAAAACAGGAATGCAAAGTGCCTCTGGGTGTAACACATACAGTTCTCGGCTTTGACTGTTGCTTTCCTGCATAATTCAATATGTTTAATTCCCTTGGTCCTGGAACTTTCAAATTAATTACTGTGATTTTAAGATTTTATGCATAATACACCTTATTGCACCTTTATTTTTTAATAAAAGTATTTATTTATGAATATACTTTTATTTCAGGGATCAAGATCTTGAGCCTGGTGCCCCTTCCATGGGAGCAAAAAGCCTCTGCATACCTTTCCAGCCTCTCCGTGAACTCCAGCGTGGAGAAAGATGTGTGTGCGGCAAAAACCCTGCCAAGTTTTACACCCTATTTGGTCGTAGTTACTAAATTATTAGTGGAAGAACCTTCCTCTTTATCTGTGAATTGAACTTTTTTTAATAAGACTGAAATAGCCCCTTAAACTTTAATCGGTTTTGTGACTTTTTACATAATTCAAAGACAAAGCCATAAACCATAACCCCCCACCCCAATTGTCAATCTTAGGCTAGCAGTAATTCACAGACTTTTCTGTAAACATCTCTAATAATAAACATGTATTGTGAGCTGTAATATGCTGTGGTGGTTTTTGCTGTGTTGCTCGGGGGGGGAGGAATAGGTACCCTTTGCTCATGTCTTTTTTTCTGTTTTGGTACATGTGGTTTTTTTGTGCATTGAGAAAATTCCTGAAAGATTGGAGAGAATGTCGTAAATACTACAGTTCAGTTTAGCATGCTACATCTACTTTATAGAGAAAATATCTCCTTTTAATTTTGCCTTTAAATCTTTCAGTTTTCAGTAGAGACTTGCTGCTAACCTGTAGGCATGGTAAATACTACCCTTTTTGCAAACTCCCTCTGGAGTCAGGTGTTTCAAGGACTATTTTCGTAGAAACATAGAATGGTTTGGGTTGGAAGGGACCTTAAAAATCATCTAGTTCTAACCTACCTGCCCTGGGTAGGGACACCTTCCATTAGACCAGGTTACTCAGAACCCCATCCAGCCTGGTCTTGAACACCTCTGGGAATGGGGAGTCCAGAACTTCTCTGGGCAACCCGTTCCAGTGCCTCACCACCTCTATAGTAAAGAATTTCTTCCTAATATCTAATCTGAACCTACCCTATTTCAGTTTAAAGCCATTCCCTCTTGTCCTATCACTACCTGCTCATGTAAAATGTCCCTCTCCAGCTTTGTTGTAGGCTCCCTTGGGGTACTGAAAGATACTTTGAGGTCTATCTGAAGACTTGTCTTCTCCAAGCTGAACAACCCCAATTCTCTCAGCCTGTCCTCACAGGAAAGGTACTCCAGCCCTCTGAGCATTTTTGTGGCCTTCTCTTGACTCTCTCCAGCAGGTCCATGTCTGTCTTTTGTTGGGAACCCCAGAACTGGATGCAGTACTCCAGGTGGGATCTCGCAAGAGCAGAGGTAGAGGGGAGAATCACCTCCCAAATTTTCACCCCATTGTAAAACAAGTTTGAAAGGCTTTCTTAGATTAAATGCCACATTGTTAGCAAGATGCAGGTGGATGCCATTTCTTCCAGATATTTTGCAAAGCCTGTTTCTCTTATTTTATAAACTGGCCTTTATAGCTGTCTGAGAGTGACACTGCAAAGGCAGAGGTAATGCAGAGAGAGGTATTTTCCATGCTAAATATTTTAGGCTGTGGTTGTATCTACAGCATATTTCATAAATTTTTTTTTTACTTTTCCTGTACTTGCTAAGTGTTGCTTTAGCAGAGGAGGCTGGATGTCACAGAGTTATGAAATTATTTTAAAAATAACATTGCTTCCACTTTGGGCACAAGATTGGCTTTAAAAAAAAAAAAAAAGATAGCCCTGGCACAAAATAACTTTTGGAAGATATATGCATAATGTATTAGGTTTTTTTCTCCTGTATGGTTTTAAGGCTGTCTATACAAACCCCCTTCCCTGAAAATTGTTGAGTAAAAATCTGGCAATTAAAAAGTTGGACTAGTAAGATCCTCCCCCAACTCTTACTGGGACAATACTTGGTGGCTGCCTGTTCCAAACCCCTACTTTTATGTAGTAGCCATAGACTGAAGCATACAGGAGACTTACAGAATGCTATTCCCAGATCTTCACCCCCCTCTGCTTTTCAAAAGCATGCAAAATATTTGCTTTTCCTTGGATCCCTGTGGTCAGCCTTCCTGGTCGAAATTTTGAATATTAAATTTGAACCAGTGGCCTGTCCAGTTTAGGATCATGCACCTTGTGATAGTACCCCAATTTTCCCACAGAAAAGTACAAAACTGGTTAAATATTTCAGATCAGCTTGATCAGAGTGTTTGAACACTTAGAAATTCTCTGTAATATTCCTTGTGTGATGGTTAGTCCTGAAGAGTTTGCTTCAGTTGCATCTTAAGACCAGTGCATGCATTCATCTTTGGTTTCAGTTGACAAACCAGAGGAGTGTCCCTAAAGGGCTACTCTGTTCTGGTAGAGGTCTCTCCTGGGATGCTGCCTTTAATGCTGGCTGGGATTGTACTTTGAGAAAGAGGGTGAATAGTAACATCAGAGTGATGTTTTCACAGCCTGAAATGACGAGTAAGAGTAGCCTTTAGAGGGATTGCCGTGGCAGCTCTCTGGTGCTGGGGAAGGGGAAAGGCAGCAACCCTCAGCTTCAATGTCTGCAGGTGTAAGAGACAGGAGTGTGCCAAGGTTTTTTGACAGAGCAAACCAGATTTCTAAGAGTAGATGAGCTCTTTCAACTCCCATTGAAATGCTCTACAACACCCATATTCCAAATGAGTGGAAGCTCTTAAAGCTCAGAACAAAAAAAAAAGGCAAAACTAAATGCAGCCTCTAACAGTGCTGCAGCCTTATCAGTTTGAACAAACAACCAACCTTCAACCAGTTGATCAAATTCATGAGTAAACATGTTGACACACTGTTCTTAGAAATGAGTTGCTCTGAACCTAAGGATGGGTTGATTTGAAGCCAGAGACTTCAGGGAAGGCCAGCCCTTGCTTTTTCTTTTGTTTTTCCCTTACTTTTCCCAAACATGTTTCTTCCTGGCCATAGTAAATGCCTGGAATGTGGATGACTCAAGTGCAGATCTCCCTGTGATTATCTTCCACAGGGAGGCTAATGTTTGCCTAGGAGAGATAATGTTCATGTCAAGTATCCTTTCAACAAAAGCACAATCTGAGCTATCTATGAAGCATTATAGAAAGAAACTTTCAGACTCTTAATAGATTGTCTGTTAGAAAAATAGGTGTATGAATTGGAATAATACACCACTGTTGATTAAATAATACTGCTTTATGTTTATAATAGAATTGCAAATTTCATGATGTTCCTTAGTTCTTGTATATTGATAAATTTGGCTTGAATAGTAAGGGGGAATGTAAGGGAACTGCCTTAACACAGTGCTAGCATCTCCTTATTAAAAAATAGAGCACAGGTAAGCAAAGGAAGTGCTTCATTTAGCTCTTGTTTTGGTAATCTCAGCCTTGTGTAAGGCAGGAATTTTAAGATCTCTGAACTTTGAACTTCGACTGTTCCCACTGAAAGGAGAATAACTTGAAAAAAAATTCTCACTTTTCATGTTCTGTAGTTAAGATAATAAAATACATAGCTAAACATCACTAATACAAGAAGGAAAAAACTACTATAGAAATAGCTGGAATAGAAGTAGTAACACAGGTGGGACACGATGAAGAGGAAGAGGAATAGATACCAGTTTTCAATTTTATAATTAGTTCTACTAATTCACCCTTCCAGGGTTAATAATGGTGTTCTTAAAGTGAAGGGGAGGGAAACCTCCAAGTTACAGCTGCAGTGTGTAGGTAGACAAATGACTAAATGTTAAAAAATTACATGTATTGACAGTCAAGACTTCTAACAAACTGGACTTCAAACATAAATATTTTGGCAGTTGAAACCCTGTGAGCAAAAATCCAGATGAAAATTGGGGGTGGGTGTTTGAATTTTTAATGTGAAGTTAATTCACCTTGGGAAGTGTGAGGTCAGCAGGGACAGTTGGTTAGCTCAGGTTATCAGTATTATTGTCTTATCTCTCCAGGGCTGTACTGCATGTAATTTTCTTCCGTTTTAACTGTGTATATATGTACAAAGATGGGCATTTTAAACAAAAAGCTGGAGCACAAGCTTTTCAGGAAGGCACGTGGTCTTATGGCCCATATTGCCTAGTGTGCTACAGATTTTCTTCGCTGCAGTTTCTGAGTATGTGTTAACTATCGGGAGCTCAAGAGGCACTACAATGAGGGACAAAAAATGCTACTGCTTCAGGATATTACTCTGTTCCAGAAATGGCACAAAGTACAAGCAAGGACTTCAGCAGCTCTTATTTCCCCCTTAATTTCTGGTTGTGCTTTCCTCAACTCTGACTTTTCTGTGCAAGCCTATGAGGCTTACTTTGGGATTTTGAGATAGGCAGGGTATTCTAAATGGGAAATAAACAATGTGGTTTATTGTTAAGCCTCAGCTTCCACGTGTACTGGCTGTTTGTTTAGCAAATAACCTCCAAATTTTCTCCATTTCCATGGGCAATGTTAAAACATGACAAAAGAAGAAGTTGAATAGTTGTTGTACTAGGTTGCTAAAATGAAAGATGAATTCAGTTGTCTTTGAAGCTTGCTCTTTGTACGACATCTTCAGTGACTCTCACAGATTTAATATGCTCTTACAAATAATGTCCACTCAACATGGATTTAAAATGTCTTCTTCCACAGGTATGTAGTAAGATTTTTTTCAGTATTAAAATTATTGCCAACAGAAATGGCAGAAACAAACATGAGAGGAGAGTTTTGTGCAAAAGAGAGGCCTTGTCTAACCACTTAAAATTCTGAGCCACCTTCTTATGCTCTCGGCCTTATTCAGCTTTTTAGGACACTGCCACTCAGTAGAGTAGCAATGCTGGTGCTCCCAGTAGTCTCCCTTGGCTCATTTTTGGTTTTGTAGGAAAAAAAGCCTCCTGAGGGTGGAACACCTGCAGGACTGGAGCCCTCAGGCTGCCTTCACATGACAAATCTTGCTAAACTGCCCTTTAAACTGATTTATTGCTTTACTGCTTCCTATAAATGTGGCTCCCACATGTGAGCAGCACTGGCAGAATCACAGGCAGTGAGTTGCTCCTCACGCAGCTCTGTCTTGCTGAACCTGGGAGTGAGAAGAGAGCAGCAGAAATGGGCCGCTACTCGGGCCGGAGCATGAGGCTCATCGCCATGTGTGTGCTGAGCCTTGTCATTTTTGCTGTTGAGATCTCCGTAGCCTACGTGGGCAATTCTCTTTCCTTAGCCTCAGATGCCTTTGCTGTTCTCTCTCACCTGATCTCCATGATCATCGGTTTGTTCGGCGTCAGGTTCAGCCGCATCAAGTGGCACAAGGACAGCACTTTCGGCTTCAGCCGAGCAGACGTGCTGGGAGCTTTTGGCAACTCTGTTTTTGCCACTGCTCTGATGTTCAGCATCTTCGTTGAGGCTATCAAGAGGTTTATCAATCCTCAGAAGACTGAGAAAGTACTGCTCGTCCTCATTATCGGGGTTTCAGGTCTACTCCTCAATGTGTTAAACTACGTTATCTTCATGGACTGCTGTTATTGTCGTGCATCCCGCGGAGACACTGAAACAGGTAAATAGCCTCATGCGGTTCCTCAGCGTTCCCAGCCCTCTACAGTTCTGCTTAATGACTCTTATAAAGACTGTTTACTGCTTCTCTGAGATGGGCATGTAAAACATAGTTTTCTTCATTCTTTTGTTAGTGAGGGTAGTGGATTTTGTGCCTGAACCCATGCATGTTTCCAGTTACCACCATATGTGTTTATCAGTAAGTAACGTGCAAGCAGTGTATGTATTGTCTTTCTAAAGTGATCTGCGGGAGTACAGTGATCTGCAGGAGAAATTTTCTCCCTAATCCACTGGCTGGCCAAACAAGGGACAAAACATACTGCCACCCTGAGGAGATACTTGTTATGAAATACCTAATCCTGAAATATCAGTCATCCACAGTCTGCACTCTCAATATTTTAGTAATTCTGCTATAAATTTTGTCAAAGATGTGGTTATCTTTGAGCAGTGTTCACAGTTTGTATGAGATAAGAGAATAGGTAACGGCAAGAGAAGAGTCTCAGCCTTCCTTGGTTTGGGAATATGTTGTGAGACTATCTGGATGCTGACTGAAAAACGGAGCTGAAGTATTCTTTGCTGATGTTTGTTAACCTGTGCTTGGGAAAGCATGCAGAGGAAAAACAGGTTCTCTGCTACAGAAATCTTTTGCAGAAGGTTCTGTTCGATGCACAGAGGTTTGGCCTTTTAGTTTATTTGTCCTAGCATAGGAATTTAAAATTTCTTCATTTGGGAGGAGAAATGGGGACTGTTTTTCTCATTCCCGCAGCAGCTATTTCACTTTCTTTGATGCATGACACATGCGAGTTCTTCTTCTCTCTGTATGTTTTTATATACACATACAAACATATTTCTTAAGAATAGTAATATTTCAGTTGAGATAGGAGCCAGATATTTGCAAAGTGTTACCTGGATGTGTTGTGGGGAAAGCTGAGAGACCCCACCTGAAAAAGCAGCTTCTGTTATATGCTGTTATATACTGCTCTAGCTGAGGTGAGGTAAGTCCTATGTTTGACTTCCAGGTTTTGGAATTAGAAATTAAAAAACTGATAGTTTATATTTTAGTGTTTAATGTGTTTTGGTTTAGGTCTTGAATTGGAAAATGTTTCTGTTCATTATTAAAAGTACCTGCAGATCATATTGAAGCTTTAACTTTCCTGGTGTATAACATTAAACCCAAATGCATAAGTGATATTGATGCCTGTGTGTTTAGATGCCCAACTATTTAACATTTGAGCTACTTTTAGACTACATTTGTGGTGATATGTAATTAGCTGAGGGATTTAATAGGCTTTTGTGTTGGGAACTGTCAGCAATTCCTGACAAAGTCTTTGTTTATGGTGACTTCTTGGAAGGCAGCTTCTGAAACTGTGCTTCTAGGTGATGTCAGGGAGGAGGAACACATCAGCACTTATAAGGAAATTAACTGAAATTAATGGCAACTGTGCAGCTAAATGATGTTCTCACTGAATTTCCAGGATCCTACTCCTAATAAATCTCTGGGACAACACAGCCATCCCTCTCTGTCCAATAGACTTTTGTCCAAATACCTGGTAATTCCACTTTGCTTTCAACTGAATTTAAGTTGCACGAACCATGGATGAATTTCGTACCATCCCATAAATATAGTGTGTAGATTAGCTGGTGATTTTACCTCTCTGTTTCTGGTATGGTGAAACTTCCCTGCTTGCAGTACTGCCTACAGGTAAGATAATGCCATTTTATACTGAAGGGAATGCTCTTTTCTTCTGGACTTAATTTTGTAATTCCCACTTTGGTAAAATTTCACATTTATTTCCACTAATTCTCTCTGTATTCAACCTGAGTAGGATTTTTATTACTTTTCTTTCAGAAGAAATGTTATTCCCCAAATAGCTGTACTCTGAAAAGTATACTCACGTGCTCTATATATATATTATGTATTAAAAAATGTGGAAAAAAGGGATTCCATATCTCTTTTGTCATCATACCTATGAGGAAAATATGCTCTTTCCTGAAGATGGGAGTCAAGGCAAATTTTCTAGTGCATCAGCACCAGAAATTCAAGCAGATGGGCATGGTTTCTGAATCCTGCTGATGCAGTCCAGCTGTCCATAGTGACACCTGAGGAGTCTCCTCACATGGTTCACTGAAAGGTAAAGATTTTTAGAGTAGCCCTCTACCTCCTAGGCTTTCTAGGGAAAGGGGACAATTGCCTTCATATCTCTGTTCCCGAAATAGGAATAGATTTAAACAGCCCTCTTTTCTCTTGTTTGTGATTGTCTGAAAAACACAAAGCAAAGAAGAAATAGAGTGGTTCAGTTGTCCAGTGCTGTATTGTGGGTGCTGAGGGCAGCAGGAGCATCTAAATCCACTGAAAAAAATTCTTCCTCCTGTATTAATGCCACAATTAATCACCACAGTCAACAGTTCATCTCATTTCTCTGTTGCATGGTCTGCCATCAGGGATGGAAAATTAGCTGGTGGGTTTCCTGGATGCTGCTGACAGCAGTGGCAGAGTGAGATGTGCCTACAATGAGCCTTGGTAGTCAGGTCTGGGCACTGAGTGAGGTGTTTACAGGTACCAACTCAGCTCTCCATCCTTTTCCCTTGTTCTACATCTGTACTCCTCGTTTAACTCATTGCAACATCCATACCTCAGGGGCTCATCTTAGTACAAATATTCTTGTTAAGTAAGTTTTTCCAAGTTGCCATCTCTGCTTACCCAGACAGAGCCAATTCCCTCCTCCACCCATTGACTAGGCTTGTTTTGCCTCTCATCCCTTACTCTTCTGTCCCTCACCCTTCTCTTTTTTCTGGTTCTTGCTACCCTTTTCCTCTGTGTCCTACTTCCTAAGTCTTCATCTACTGCCATTCCCTTTGTTTCTCTCTCTGTTGTGCAAATTCCTGTCTGTCTCCTCTGCCAGCTGTAAGCACCTTTGTCTTCCCACCTGACTGAATTAAGGTCTCTCTGTCCCGTAGGTCCATCTTTGCACTTGATTCAGACAAGTGTAGTTCCACACACTATGTTAGGACTAGGAGGAGAGGTCAGCAAGAGTACAGGGAGGACGTGCCCCTGTTCTTTCTTTTGATGCTGAACAAGAGCAACTTACTACAGGTATAACAATATTTCTACTGTCTCTAAAGGAACTGCTGGGCCATCCATGGCAGAGGTCATCATAGACTAGTTATTGCTTTGACTTGAAATCCAGGAAATACTTGTCAAAACAGGGGAAAATTAAAGCTTCCCCAGAAAACTTTTCCTAGGAGTTAAAATTCACAAAAGATTTTTCTTGCTGCTGGAAATGACAGAGCAACTTTAGCCAGAGTTTTCTGACAATTTCGAAATCTTGTATCTTATGCAGAAAGTTTTGGCACAAAGGTGAAGAATATGCCAAAGTAATTAGCAGCTGAAAAAAAATTATGCTCTTACAATAAATACCAGACAATTTTAATACTGGCCATGCCCTTTATAGTAAGTCATAAAAATACAGAAGCCTGTTTTACTGCACACAGTGATCCAATTACTCTTGTTCATGTAGGTCAGTGTAACTGTCTCTTCTACTCATTTATACACAGTTTTAAACTGTTAGAGGGATCGCAGTTTGGAAAGCACCGCGTTAGTCTGATTATAATAATTCTCTGTTGTTTGTCTTGAGAAAATTAATAAAGATTTAACATGAACAAAACATTTGTTCTGTCGTTTTGTGATCTGTACAGGGAGGTGGGGGGAAGTAGGAAATAAAAATGTCACCCGGCCCAACCCATCTGACACTAAGCCATCCATAAAAAGTCCGGGACCTGTGAGAAACAGCTCTCATCTTCTCATGAGAGACCTCATGGTCTTTGCACAGCTCACAGTTCAGTAAATAAAACACATTCTGTGTTAGCAGCCAAGTGGCTTGCTTTTATGTTCCCCTTTGTACAATTTACTGGGTATGTGCATGAGCTTTTTGCGTGGTAACACTGCTGGATCTTGGTTCTCCTATCTCAGTGTGCACCAGCAGCCTTCCTCTCAGATCAGAGGTGGCATGTAAGCTAGCAGCCACTTAAATGCAGAACACACCTTCTTTCTCCTTCTGGACCTATGCAGTGAGTTTGTTTATTCTGAGGCTTGCTGTGAGGCGTATCTTTTTTTTTCCAGGCTTTTGTAATTAGGAGAGATTTTGGGCTATACATGTGTGAATGAAGAGAGGCACTAGCCTTAAATGCCTAGGTGACTTGGGAAGGCTGCATTGAAGTTATATTCTGAATTAGATTTTCACAGCTGTTGTTGCAAACATACTGATTCCAGGAGAAGTGAGGACATTTATAGGTCAAAATAAGTGGATAAATGGCTGCTTAACCTGCATCTTAATGCCATAGACCTTCCCAGTGGAGACCTAGTGAGCTAAAGTGTGCAGGTATCAAAAAGCAATTTTAAATGTAGTGGTGCTCTCCAGTTGAACAGACCCAACAACCCATAGTGCAGATGGCAAAAATGGTCTGGGAATTAGAGTTCCAGAATAGAGGGTTTCAGTTTCTGAGGTTGTCAGTGTGATCATTAAGTTCACCCACATCTAAGAAGAAAAAAATAAGTTCCCTGATTGGAACAGGTTTCTCTCTCAAGTGCACTGCTGAAAGGGTGACAGACTTTGCCAGTCTGATGACCCAGAGGCCTTTGTAAGGAATGAGAAGGAACACCTGTAATGCCAGACTCTGGCCTACTGTGTTTTTCACACCTGAAAAGCCTAAAAGCATATCCTCAAGATCAGCATTACTCTGTGCTGCCTCTCTTTTGAGTCTATCTTCACCAGATTGATACTATTTTTCCCTGAAAGCACTAGCTCTTCAGTAAACTCTTCATGCCAATTCATCCTCTGACTGCATTCATACAGATGATTGTCAAATGTGCAGCACCAGAGTTTACCAAGAGACAGTTGCTTCACTCACACAGTGCATCCTCATCCTCAGGATTTATGCTGCCTGGGTAGTGCACTGTAGCATCCAACTCCTAAATGTTTGACAACATAGTATGCACAAATGAAGGGATGTATGCTTTATGTGTCTATTTCCATAAATCCCAGAGGTGTTAATGTGTTGTCATGTAGGTAACCAAACCTACTATAACTAAATATTTAGATTATATGGCTTTGAGCTCTACAGCACTGCTAGATGTAGTTCTCTCAAACTGAGAAAAAAGGCCAAGAGGCACTCTCAAAGTAATTTTAAGTGTTTATCAAATACTTAAGACTGAACACATATTTTCTGAAGGTCTTCTTTAGTTTAATAGTGTGGCAAATAATCCTCATTAAATTTTTCCAAAGCTTTTCTGAGCAGCTACTGCAAAGGCAACTAGGTGTGTGTTAATCTATATTCAGTGAAGCTCTAACACAAAACCTTTAAAAAGACAAGGTAAGAGACTGTAAAAGTTTATTTAGTAACATGCTTCTCTAAATTTTCTTCAGATCTGTTTTGAATGTTCTTAAAAGAAACCTTCAAAGATAATCCAAGGATTAGTTTCCAATGAGAAAGTTTTGCATCAAAGCAAGTAAAAGCAAATGTTTTAGGGCTACTTTTTGGGCAAAATGGAAAATGCAGAACGAAAAAGTTAAATCCATGAGTAAAGCAAGCAAAGCATCCCTGCATGGTTGATGCAAGAGCATAAAGGTAAGGTTAAACCTTCTGAACCTAGATTCCAACAGTACTAGTGCTGCTGAACTTTGGGTATCTGCATTCGCTCTCAACCTTGAACCAATTTCATAGCAAAGGAATAGACAGAGTGTTACATCACAGTATCTGTGGTGAGCTGTAAGGAAATAAAAGGACTGTAAGATAACTGAGTTCAAAGTCATAAACAGTTTCAATACAATCGGGTTTTTAAGGTTGACATGTTTTATAAGTTAACTGCAATTGTTTTATTTGGATGGCTGTTCTGCAGATAGTTTGATACAGACAAGTTTGGTATCGGATTCAGTCTAGAAATGCTGCTGGAATAGAAAAGGAATTTTTTGCAGTAGGGCTCAATGCAATTTACAATGATGAAATCGGTGAGTGGCTTCCCCTTCTTCATGTTCTTTGCAATGTGCTGTGCTACCTCCCAGTAGAAAAAGGTTATATGGAGATTATATATATAAACACATAAATTTATAT